>NC_091440.1:93882919-94143959 GCF_964237555.1 Oryctolagus cuniculus | reverse complement strand
TCACTGCTGCCCCCGGCACGGCGCCCGCGAGGAAGGTGACGCCTGCCTGGGTGCGGCAGGTGCTGAGGAAGTGCGCACCCCTGGGCAGTGCTGAAGAAAAGCTCCACCTTCTCGAGTTTGTGCTTTCTGACCAGGCCTACAGTGAGCTGCTGGGGCTGGAGCTGCTACCATTACAAAATGGAAATTTTGTCCCCTTTTCCTCATCTGTATCAGATCAAGATGTTATTTATATTACCTCAGAAGAGTTTCCAAGGTACAGATCACGCTTCTAAAATGCTTGTTAACTCTGGGGCTCCCCGCCCCCACTCACATTTAGAATTCTTTATCATGACTTTCATCAGTCAGCAGTGTAGTTTATGGTTAAGAGACTTTTGCAGAAATGCGTTGTTAAAATAAAAAAAAGGTGTGTTTCATATTTTATTTTTATTCATTTTAAAATTTTATTTATTTGAGAAGCAGAAAGAGAGAGTGAGCGCTCCTATCCACTGGTTCAGTCCCTTCAGACCTGCAACAGCAGGGTCTGGATTGGTTGCTGAAGCCAGTAGCCAGAAACTCAGTGTAGCTCTTCTGCTTGGGTAACAGGGAGCAATTGAGCCATCACTGCTGCCTCGCAGGGTCCACATTGGCAGGCAGCTGGAGCCAGGAGCTGGAGCCAGAGCCAGGTGTCAGACCCAAGGGAGGCCGGCACTGCGGCTCACTAGGCTAATCCTCTGCCTGAGGCGCCGGCACACCGGGTTCTAGTCCCGGTCGGGGCACTGGATTCTGTCCCAGTTGCCCCTCTTCCAGGCCAGCTCTCTGCTGTGGCCAGGGAGTGCAGTGGAGGATGGCCCAGGTGCTTGGGCCCTGCACCCCATGGGAGACCAGGAGAAGCACCTGGCTCCTGCCATCAGATCAGCATGGTGTGCCGGCTGCAGCGCACCGGCCGCAGCGGCCATTGGAGGGTGAACCAACGGCAAAGGAAGACCTTTCTCTCTGTCTGTCTCTCTCACTGTCCACTCTGCCTGTCAAAAAAAAAAAAAAAAAAAAAAGACCCAAGGGAGATGAGTGTTTCCTAACTGGCATCTTGTCTCAATCACTAGGCTAAATGCCTACCCCTCCCATGAAAAAGCATTGAAAATTGTATAAGTTAAAGAGTTATCCAAGCAGTTCTTTCTCTTGGAAATTTCAATAACAGACACTGAAAACTGGCCATAAAGTGCTAATGATAACTAGGTCAAAATATTTACTAATGAATTATTTTTGATGAAATTTAATTTTCATTAGTGTATTTTTATAGCTGAGGGTATGCATTGACATTTCAGGAAATAAAGTGAATTTTATTCTTAGAGTATTTCTGAATTCATATGCTGCTCTCATGTTTTAAACCAAAGCCTAGACAATATTTGGACAAGAAATATTATAATTTGAAGTGTATTTTATAATGTACATAAAATGAAGTAGTAGGCTATTTACAGACTTGAAAATACATGATTATTTTTAAAAAAATTTTAGAATACTTAGAAGATTATGATAATCGCTTGTGTACCTTTCACTGTTTAGGTCCCTTTTCCCAGGTCTTGAAGGAAGATTTATTTTGGATAACTTGAAGCCTCACCTACTAGCTGCTTTAAAGGAAGCTGCCCAGACCCGAGGTATTATAGTTGGCATTTTTTTTTTTTAAATAAGCCTGTTTGTAAAAAGATAAATAGTTTTCATAAGCTTTCTATTAATAGTTACTACTTTATATCTATAAATCAGCAATTTCATTGTGGTTTAACCTAATATAATTGTTGTATTTTAAGATGTCAGTAGCCTTTCTGGCATCTGAAAGAGCCCGGAGATTATGCTGTGTTTAGAGTTGCCTCCTGTCTTGGGCTGCTGGTGTGCAATTACTGCAGTTACATCTTACACTGCTTATGTTTTATAGTTTTTCCAGTGTTTTCCTATGACTTTTATCACTTGAGTCTCTCATCTCCCATCTGGCAGCCTGTATGGTAATGAGGACAGTGATTATTGAGTTTCGCAGATGAGGAAAGAAAGATTAAGTTCAGAGTCCGCAGCTCAGTGCCTGGAGGTGAGGTCTTCCCCTCTTGTTGTCCTTGCTGGCTTTAAGTTAGGCCTGATCGAAAATGTGGACAGGTAAAATTAATTCTGTAACGGTGTCAGCTAAAAGGTCCTGGCAGTCTTAGGGAAGCCATGGATGTCCTTTTTTGATAATTCTTATTAGGAAAAGACAGTAGCGTGGGAAAAGCAGTCACATGGTTCTGACTGTAAAACTGTTTTCTAGCTTTTGCTGGCACCCTTTCCCTTATGAAACTGTTGCCTGACCTTTTTCTAAGTTAGATACTGAGGTGAAAAATCGTAGATTTGTCCCATTGGTTAACGTTGTAAAGCATATTCACTGTGATGCGCCTTTTATAGTGCATGCTCCTTTCCTTTCAAAGGTAGTAACTCCAGGAAAAAGTGCTAATAATTGGGCATCTTTATTCATTACAGTACAAGTGAGAGGAATTGGCATGGGGCATCACGTTAGGTTGGAATTAAAGTGAGACTAAAAGAAATTGAGTATATAAATGTTGCTTAACATAGGGATCTGTAACTATGAGCTAGTTCCAGTGAGATTAATTTTGCCAGCATCTAGTTTACATATTTAATTGTGAATTATCCTTTCCAAAATAGCCTTTTGGGGAGTGTAAACATGGATTTCTATAACCCTACAATTCTCTGTTCCAAAGTTTTTGAACTCTTTTTATTTTCCTTTATTTAAAAAGTTTGCATTGGTCCATGTGGAAAAGTGCATGTATCATAGATGTAGGTTTAGTGAAGTCACAGGCTGAACCCTACATGTAGCCTAGATCAGAAAACAGGAGATTACCAGCACCAGAGCCTTTCTCTTGCCTTTTCTTGTCCTGCCACTCTAGAGGAACCGTGATTCTGGCTTTTAATAGCAGAGATGAACTTGTATGCTTATTGTACTTTCTATAAAAGCAATTATACGGTATGTAATCTTTGGATCTGGCTTCTGTTTATTTACTCATATTGTTTTGCCTGTGAGATTCAACTAGATGCATGTAGCTGTGAATGGTTCTTTTCCATTGCTGTAGTGTTTCATTGTGTGGTGTATTACTTTCTTTTGAAGAGGATATTTTTGTTGGTGGCAGAGTTTCTGAGGTGGTTATGGAGTTGTTACTCAGAGTCAAGTCAAGTGAAAAGAGTAGAAAGACCATCAGAATTATACTGCTTTTATTCAAAAATTTCCAGGTATCCTGTGATACAGTAAGACCACTCTTTGTTTCTCTTATCCTGGCTGGATAGGGGGATGAATCTCACATTATATTTTTAGGGATGAGTTAAATTTGTAAATTGATTTAAAATTGGATGTTTTTACTAAGTTGAGTCTTCTTACTTTTTATGTCTTTGTTTTCTTATGTACTGTAGATTCCTGTTTGTTATTTTGGGGTCATATGATGAGCGATAAACACTGTGTTTTGTCTTTGGTTCTTGGTTTCTTTGTACTGTTACTAGCAGTTGTTTCTCTAGTGTTTTTTGTCAACCATAATATGTGGCTCAGTCTTCCCAAAAGTTGTCTTTATGGTCACTTTTCTTTCTGATTTAGATGTTAGGTGCCCAATTCTTGCAGTGATTTAATAACCCGATCTCTAGGCTCTGCAGTGTTGCTAACTGGTCATATGGGTGATAAGTAACTTCTCCTGGGATTCTTCCTGGTTATTTTTATTTTGGACAAAAATTGTTTATTGTATTTCATTGATTTAAATTTTCAGCTCCAAGTTTGTTGATTCTTCTGTATAATTTCTTTTTTTTTAAGATTTTAGTTTTATTATTTATTTGACAGGTAGAGTTACAGACAGTGAGAGGGAGCAATAGAGAGAGATCTTCCATTCACTGGTTCACTCCCCAGATGGCCACAATGTCTGGAGCTGTGCCGATCCGAAGCCCGGAGCCAGGAGCTTCTTCCAGGTCTCCCACGCAGGTGCAGGGGCCCAAAGATTTGGGCCATCTTCTACTGCTTTCCCAGGCCTTAGCAGAGAGCTGGATTGGAAGAGGAGCAGCTGGGACTCGAACTGGCACTCATATGGGATGCCAGTGCTGCAGGTGGAGGATTTACCTACTGCGCCACGGTGTGGGCCCCCTTCTGTATAATTTCTGTCTCTTGAATTTCTCACATCATGAATTTTTTTCCTTATTTCTTTGCATTACCTATCTATATTCTCTTGCACATCTCATTGAGCTTCCATAGGATCATTGTTCTAAATTCTTTTTCAGGAACTTCATAAGTTTCCCTCAGTTGTGATCTGATTCTGGAGAATTATTGGGTTCCTCTGGTGGTGTCAGGCTTCCTTGCTGCTTCTTGTTTCTGAGTCTGTGTATCTGAGATAATGGTTGCTTCTTCCAATTTATGGAGTAGCTTTTTTTTTGGAAAAGACTTTCTCGTTTAGGTGGGCTGTAGTGTCAGTAGATGGCTGTGTTGCCTTTGGTTCTAGGTGAGCTCAGGAGCATAGGCTCTGGGTGATTTCTGTGGGTGCAGGCCACATCAATAGTGGCTGTGAGTGCCACAGTTGTGTTGTCTGCAGCAGTGTGTGGGGTTAGTGATATGACTTTTCCAGTGGACATGGACTCCCAAAGCTGTGTCCTCAGGCCCTGCAGAATTACGTGCCAGTGGCACTGGGGTTTGTGATGGTGGTAGGCATAGTCCTGGTACTGTGGGACCCAGATGGAACCATCCTGTGGTCAAGCAGAGCAAGTGCAGGTGATGTGAGGACTGTGACATATGCAGCTGTGGTCTCAGGTCTACAGGGAACTGGGGACCTTGCCCAGGTCCCACAGGGCAAGAAAGGGTGACTCCTGGCTTGTGTGCTGGCTACCGAGGACCCTGAGTTGTGAAGACAGGAGGTTTTCCCCAGATCTTGCAGCACTAGTGTGAGCAACTCTGGAGCTTATGCACCACCGTCCTGCAGCTGGGGACATTGAGAGGCCTGTCCTCTGCCCTGTGAGGGGTGTGCTGGTTCTGGGGCTTCTGGTGGTGTCTGGGGCCACCTGTTGGCCTAAGACAGTGGCTGTGCAGTTTGTAGCAGCTCGGGTTGTAGGGGTGGGAGGAACACAAGGTAGGTTCCCTTTTTAAAGTAAACAATCTCCTGGAGAGACATGAAACGCTCACCCTGGAGAGTTTCAAGCCAGTGAGGACTGTGGATTTCTCCTGTGGTGGGGGCTGCTGGTTTGCAGTGATCAAGGTGACCCTGATCACTGAGTTTTCCTGTTTACCTTTTCCCAGCAACAAGGGGCTTCCGGGCTGGGAGCTGCAGTGTGCTCTGTTCCTCTCTATGCTGGCGTCTGAGACTGCTGTTCAGGTTCTGCCACTTGCTGTTTTTCCAGAGTTGTCCTGCAGTCAGTCTCCTCAAAATCCAACATTCTTTTATTGCCCTTTTCTTTGTCAGTGGAGAGTGCAGGGCACCTCTGTTTGGCTCGCTTGCGTCTGCCTGAAAAATTAGTTTTTGATACAACTTTAGTGCCATTAACGCTTTCAGTGTTTGAGGTGCATAATGATGTTGGGACTCTAGGGGCCCAAGACATGACACCCTCTCTTGCCTAAGACCTTAGCCAGTGAAGAGGTCAGCAGAGGTGTGGGGCAGGTGGATGGTAGTCACCCCTGTTGCTGATAATGGCGACAGTGAGGATTATGGCTGGGAAGGCAGTGGCTTCCACTGCACTCCATAGGCAGCACTCAGAAGCAGCAGACCATCTGTTGGCTTGCCCCTGCAGACGTGGGGCATGAAGATTCCCTACAATGGCCAAGCAGAGGAGTCCTTCCATTGTTGGAGGTGTGGGCATAAGGTGGGTATCAGTAGGAGGGGAGAAGCCAGGAGTGCTGTGTCCGTGGAGTGCCGTTGGTGTGGTAGGGAACACCCAGGTGTGGCACAGAATTTGATGTTTCTTACTCTCAATAGTGGCTACTCCTATTGAGTTCCTGACATAAAGTACTTTGGACTTCTGTTTCCTAGTAAAAAATGAAAAGTTTATAGAAAAAAGGTACTTTAATGTACTACTGCATACAACTGAAATGTGATTTTTCTCTACAGATGTTTCTCTAATTCTATAGCTGTAACAAACTCTTACTATTCGATAATTTTATCTTCTAAGTCAAATATTGAATCATTGCTTTTATTTTCAGTGTATATGTTTTTAAGTTTTTACTTATTTGGGAGGCAGAGAGCGAGAGACAGAGAGAGAGGGAGGGAGGGAGGGAGGAAGAGAATCACACGCCCATCTGCTGGTTCACTTCTCAGTTGCTTGCAGTGGTCAGGGCTGGGCCAGGGCTGGGCCAGGGCTGAAACCAGGAGCCGGGAACTCAGTGTACATCTCCCATGTAGGTGGCAGGAACCTAATAACTTGAGCCAGCATCACTGCCTTCCCAGGGTGCTCGTTAGTTTGAAGCTGGAGTCTGGAGCCTGGAGCCTGAGTTGGAGCTAGGACTAGAACCCAGACACTCCCATGTGAGGCACAGGTGTCTTAACCATTGACTTAACCACTAGCCTTAACGCCCCTCAAGTGTCTGTCTACCTTTGCTGGTCTTTTTTAATTAGTGATGAAATGTGTTTCAGTGTCTCCCATTTGAAGGTCAGCCTTGTTATTGATTTCCTTTCTTGTGTTCTGTGGGGAGCAGCTCGGACTAGACTAAGTTACTGGAATTAAGACTTATTCTATGCATCTGCTCTCCTCTGTGGGGAGCAGCTCGGACTAGACTAAGTTACTGGAATTAAGACTTATTCTATGCATCTGCTCTCCCACAATATGGCGCTGGGAGAGAAGTAAACAGCTTCCGCACAGCTGCCTCCAGTTCAACCAATAAACTGTAGGACCTGCTCCTGATTGGAGAGCAGCGTACTCGGCGTGTGGGCAGCCGAGTTGGGATTGGCGGAGGAGGACTATAAAGGAGGAGAGAGACGGCATGCACCAGGAACATCTATGGGGAACATCTAAGGGAACCCGTGCAGCCCCCGAGAGAACCGGCCAGCGGTGTGCCGCTCCCCTGCGGAAGTGGGGAATGTGGCCAGGGGGAACTGCCCTTCCACGGAGGTGGAAGGGATAGTAGCCAACGCGGGAAGAACCAGCAGCGAACCCGGGGAGGGCCGAGCAGACGAAAGAACAACGCAGGGTTCAGTGTTGCTCCTCCACGAAGAGGGGGAGCGACATAATGGTGCCGTGACTCGGATATGAAGCCTAGGCAGGGCTTAGTGTCGTTCCTCCATGAAGAGGGGGAGCGACATAATGGTGCCGTGACTCGGATAGGAAACCTAGGACGGATATGAAGCCTAGGCAGGGCTTAGTGTCGTTCCTCCACGAAGAGGGGGAGCGACATAATGGTGCCGAAACCCGGGAAGAACCAGCAGCGAACCCGGGGAGGGCCGAGCAGATGAAAGAACAACGCAGGGTTCAGTGTTGCTCCTCCACGAAGAGGGGGAGCGACATAATGGTGCCGTGACTCGGATATGAAGCCTAGGCAGGGCTTAGTGTCGTTCCTCCATGAAGAGGGGGAGCGACATGTTCTGTCATAGGCAAGCTTATAGTCTGACTTCCTTCATCATTCGTTATCACACCAAAAAACCTTTTGCTTCTGCTCTCATTCCATTGAAACTGTCTGGTTGCGCTCTGTGGTATTGTGTCCAGTGAACATTTGTATTTCTTTCACCTGTTCTCCCTGAAGCTCTGGTCCTCCTCATCACTCCCTCTTGGGAGCCTCAGCTTTCATGGTACTCCTTGGTGTCCTGCTATCACTTTGCCTCCTTCTCAGAATTGTTTGTGAATCTCTGTTCCTCAGTTCATTCCCTAAATATGGGTTGGTCTGGGGGCTCCTTCTTTGACTCTTTTATTTTGTCCCTTACTTAAGCTGAGTACACTCTGCGTGTGTTAAAGACTTCTGCATAGTCACTTGCAACCCCAGATTCAATATGAATCTGAGCTCAGACTTCACTCTTGTATTTATTGTGTGATTTTGAACAAAGGAGCTGCCCCGTCCACGCCTCTGTGTCGTCTTCAGTAGCACAGTAATGCGGTGACATCCTTCTGTAAGGGGATACCTGAGATCCCCAGGATTCACTTACATATGGTGTGGGGTTGCTTTATTGCAGAGGTCACGAGAAGAGAATGCAGGGTGGCTGGAAGGTGGCAGCAGTCACAAGTTACTAACTGCATTTTGTCCACATGAGCATTATGGTAGAAGCAGCTCATTGGAAAGCCTTATTGTAATATTTGATTGATTGATTACAGCATTCCTCTAAAGATTAAAGGCTATAGCATAGTATATATACATCAACACAGCACATAAGTGGCAGGTATTATTAACATTTGATACTCGACGTTCCTAAGGTATTTCAAATCTGCGTTGTGAAACCTTAGTCCTCACTCTTCCTTTTGAGTGGTCTGCTGAAAATGGCTCAGCTGTCCACAGAGCTGCTCGAGTGGATCCTCAGTTTGTCATCTTTCCTAGTTTCCAGGGTCTGCTCATCAGTCCCTTGAAGCTTTTTGCATCCATCCCTACGTCTTACTCCACTGCCACTGTTGCAGTTCAGGCCTGTGCTTTCTTGTGACTTAGTTCTGTGTCAAGTGGACGTGCTTGCCTCCAGCGCTCGCTGTGCATCTGATCATGTCACTCGCCTGTGATGGGCAGCTTTCCCGGGGGATGCTGATTCTATCAGGAGAACCTAGTCTTGCGGTCAGGATGAGAGGGCTTCCTGTGATGGCAGTTTTGCTGCCATGGCAGTGAACTTCCTGGCTGTGAGTGCTGTCTCATTGGTGCTGCGTTCTTCCAGGCACAGCAGCACACAGAGGTTGATAACTGAATCCTCTAATTTCATGAGAACAGCGAGACCTGTCACATTTGTCCCCACCAGGTAGCGTGGTGCCTCCTTCAAGGTAGATGCCAAATTATTATTTTTTTTAACTCTAAGTAGGCGTTTTATCTGTGTTTTAGTGTATGCTGTTCCTTTTGCTTAGAAAAGCTCCTTTGCTTCCTCACTTTGCTCAACTAACTTCTGTCTGTCTCTTCCTACTGAGCTGAAGGGTCACCCCAGCTCATGGTTGTCTTCTGCATCTCTCCCTGTGCTCCACCCTGCTGTGCAGTCTGAGGCAGGTGGCTCCTTGATCTTCTTAGCCAGTGCGCTGCTCATTTAATCCACTTGGCTTCATTGCAGTATTGTTACTGTGCTAAACTATGAAATTCCTGAAAGCGGGGACAGTCATTGTTTTAGTTTTGTATTCTGGACTCTGGCCAAGTCCTGGGTGGCGAATTTGGTTGGCATGTTGATGCTTTCATCTGCTGTGCTGGGACAGGATGGCATTGTGGGTTTGCAACTTGAACTTATTTCTACAAGTGTGAAAAGGCAGATTCTGGCATTGTGTCTGTGATTTAGTGTTTCTTTTCCAATTCGGTACCTTCTATTACAGTATTTGCTCTTTAAGCCACGAGATAATAGTGTGACATTGCAGTTCTAAAGAAACGGAAGGATTTAAACAGCCTGCTTGGGTGCAGAGTTGAAACTGCTAGTCTGGGCTTGTCTTCCCCACCCTCACATCCCTCCCACAGGGTCTAGATTATTTCTATATTAAGTTATTTCAGTAAATAAGAGAGTATCAGAAATTTGGTAGTAGCTAGGAGAGTAAGCAAATGGGCTTTGGATAAAGCAAATAGGAAAAAAGCAGTCGAGTGAGACAATGACTAATATATTAGTACCAGAATCCTGTGTGTATGTTTTTAAATTTGCATACATAGTTATTAGGTATGGTTACAGGCATTGTTCTTTGTCATGACAAAAGACTTCCGTAACATTTTGTTTTGGTTTCCCACATGTACCAGGCATCCTCTAGTCACCAAATGGACTTAATGTCAAGAAGCACACAGCTGAGGCAGCTCCTAGCTGGGTGAGGACACCAGTGTGAATCACTGGTGTCATTTAATGTGAGGGGCACTTTATCAAGTACTGAGACTAGAGGAGGCCTGCCCAGCGGGTGGCACGTCAGGGAGCATAGCCGCGTGTGCTGTGTGCGGGGGAGACTGCAGACCTCATGTCTGCAGGGAGAGTGTGATGCCCTGTCACAATCGCAGTATTTATGACAGATAATGAAGTTCTTAAGCATACCTGGAAATCTCGGGAAACAGCAGCATTTTTAGGGGCCAGCCTCAGGTGCACAGAGTTCCTGAGACCTTGGAGGCAGATTAGTGGTGTGAAGATGCTCCGGGCTGCCCCCCCCCCCCCCCCCCCCGCCCCATAGCGACTTCTTGGGCCAAAGAACCGTGTTCTAGGAAGTCTCTTTCTCTCTCCCCACCCACCTCCAGCCTCAGTGAGGCAACAGTCATCCTCCTTGAAATGCAGAAACAACCTGGGCAGTCTCCCCATACCCGTCTTACCTGTCTTTCCTCTGGTGAGTTCCACATTGCACTGTCAGGAGTATTTCTCTGAAACAGTGTTTTCCCCTTCTTACTGAAAATCTTTTTTTTTTTTTTTTTAAACAATGCAAAGGGCAGTCTTGAGCATTTCCTGTGGAGCTGCATTGCCTGGCTCCATTTTCTGGGTGTGGTAAAGATGCCTGATACACAGACAGGCTTTATAAAGTTTGCTGTTCTTTATCTTCTTCCTTAGTTTCCATTGCCTCCCTTTTTTTAAAAAAAATATATTTTTTAAAAAGTTATTTCCCCTGTACGTATTTATGGGATATAGTGTGATAATTTGTTACAGGGAGTCAGGGTGTGATGATCAAATCAGATTAGCTAGCATTTGCATCCCCTTAAACATCAAACTTTTTTTTTTGCTTAAATACTTAAAAATAGTATATATTTTTGGGGTACAGTGTGATATTCCAGTAAGTGTATACATGTATTGATCAGGTTAGTGTAATTAATGTTTCCTTCTGCTTGTCGTAACTTTTCTTTAGGGCCTTTGCACTGCTTTCTGTTTGCTCATAGAAATACACTGTGTACTGTGAACTAGAGTCACTCCCCGCGCATTGGAGCTGAGGACTTTGGTCCCTGTTACTCAGCCCCCTGCCATCCTGCCTCCCCGTGCCCTTCCCAGCCTCTGGTAATCCTGGTCAGTGTTTAGGTACATGGTTTTAAATTTCCTCATATGAGGGAGACAATGGAGTATCTGTCTTTGTGTACCTGCTTTATTTCACTTAACCTGATATTTTCTTGTTCCGTCCATCTTGCTGCAAATGACAGGATTTCATTCTTTTATCTGGAGTTGGGCTTGGTCTCTTCCCCCTTGGATGAGGTTTCTTTTGGTTTCCTTTGCCAGCTCCCTCATCTCTGCCTCCTACTCATCTCCCGCAGCACTGGTTTGCCACAGCTCTCACCCCATGCCCACGCGTTGTTTGTAACAGTTGACCCAATACCAGCCTTCCTTGTTGGACTGTGGGCAATGTCTAGAGCTGTGTCGAACTCATTTCTTTATCTCTAGTACTTGCTCAGTATTACCTGGCTGTAAAATGCCTGCCTCTATAGCGTAATTGGGAGGATGTTAAGACTGAAGAGCTTACCTTCCTTTGGTTCGAACCGTGGCCCCAATGTCTAAAGCTGCCAGGTTGCGCCTCAGGCACCCAAGGAGACAGACATCTCACAGGGTGTAGGAGAAGTCTGCTTGACCAAATAAATGATTTAACAGTAGACAGGGAGTTAAGTGCTCATGGAGAGGTTCTTAGACACTGGTAATTATTGGTGGTTACCATAAGCAAGAAGTGGAAATGGGAGAATGTGATAAAGTCTCCTTTTTTTGGTCATAAAGTATGGCACAGTTACTTTGTATGGATCCTCCAACACTTTTAAAAAATCAGACTTTTCTTCTTTCTGAATGTTGTATCATGGTATCCTGTGTGAAAAGCCCCAGGGAAGCTTCTCACATGACTTTTGTGGTGCCCTGTGATTTATGTATGTAAAGTTTTCCTTCCTTCTTTACTTTTTGTTGAACTAAGACTCCTTTACGTAGTTCAAATTTAATTCACAATGAGATACATCTTTAAGTCTGAAATACATATTCTGCTATGTTTGGGGTTTTGTTTCCAGTGTTCTTTTATATGTGATGTGTAAAGGTTCTACAAACAGTGTTATCTTAAGATACAGAATAATTTCTGTAGCCATCATATGAAAATCATGACAATTCTGGCCTTTTCTAAGAACAGATTTGATTATATTCTAGCACAACAACTTCTCTGGGGATATTCAGGTAGGATAATTGACTGAATGTTGTGTTCATCTGAAGCCTGTTATTTTTGTTTATTTGGTTCTTTGAATCCTGTTGTTTTTTTTTTTTTTTTTCATTTACCCACGTAGCTAGAAATTCTGTGAACAATTTTGTTTTCTGGTGGTAATAACTACTAAAGGAGAGAGGAAACTACAGATGTAGGTATTTGTTGTTCCAAATACCACAATAAAACCATGTTTAAATGACCCAGAAATACCCTTCACAAAATATTTAGTTTCAAGTGAAAGAATTGTGTACAGATTTCTATTTAAAGCTGCGGAATTTAATGGGAAGGTATGGTAGTGAATGTGTCTCTGTTTCTTGATACACAGATTCTCACAGGGAGTAGTAATCCCTGGGTGCTGTGAGAATGAAATTAGAACACTCAAGACCCCTTTGCGCTGAGGCTGGAGGCAGTAGGACGCCCTTATGCAGGCATACCAAGGGAGAGCAGAAAGGCCCACCCAGATTTCCTTGGGAATGGTAGCTCAGGGTTATCCCACTGTGTGCTGTGTCATTCTGCTGACTGCCTTTTTAAACAAGGATAAAACATTTTCTACTTGTGGTATTATTTTTCCCCAGATTCATATTTCACTTAGAAAGCTAGAGGATGTAAGATTTGCTCTACAGAAATCATTTTTATGATTATTTTTTGAAGTGGGCCATTCATACACTAAAATTAACTTGGAAACCAAATGATTATTATGCTGATTGTTTATGTAAATATTTAATTTGGCTTCTGGCTTCTATCATTCATAACTACAATTGCTATACTTTTCCTAAATAATTATCAAAATATCTTACATTTTGTAGGGTATAGTGAGGTCAAAGAGGAAAGCCAAATGCACCTGCCCCGGGGACTGTCTGGGTTCTGTTAGTGATCATGCTCTATTGGTACATCTCCTATTCAAGATGAAAGCTAGGAAGTCACTAGGAGAGTGCCACTGCTGATTTTGGAGGAAGATGTGTTGTCACTGGGGCTAATTTTGAAATATCTTTTCCACATCAGAGAGGGCCATTTCCGCTCAGCCAAATGCATGCTGAGCTGCCCCTCAGCTGGCAGACTGGCTGCTTTTTTCCTTCCTTTTTTGGATTTCGTTTCCTCCCCTCCCCTCCTCTCCTCTTCTTATTCTTTTTCTACTTTCTTTTCCTTTTTCCCTACTGTTTCTTGGAAGGTTATGTTAGACCTGATTGACAGCACACCACTGATTGGACCCTAACTATGTCACCTAAGTATTTACAAAGATTTGACCCTCACTGCACAGTGGAGCACTGTTAGGATTTATCAGTCAGCAAAGCTGCTGTGGCCGCTTTGTGTTTCAGAAAACTGTACAGAACCCGCGCTGTGCCTGGAGTCTGGGATCACCACCGTGGCCAGCTTTTGTGATTGTGGATTGTGGTCCAGTGTAGTAAATTACAGTTAATGAAAACATTCAGGCCTGAGATATCTTGGTTGACTAAATTATTAAGTAGACTGTAATATTTCCATCTGTGTGGAATTCCATTTCAAAGTTTGCACTGAACATAAATGTAGAAGTAAATATAAACAATTAAATCATGCAATCTTTGATTTGTGATTCATTGTGTTGAAGCTATTCTGATCACATAAGGGATTAAACTGGTGTAATAGTAAACCAAAATCTACTTTTAAAATAAGAGTTTCTTCTAAGTTAAATGACCATGTTTGGTAATTTAAATAAAACCCTTATGTCTCTAGAAACAAGCTAAATGTCATAGATACAAAATAGATAAAACTCAGGACTTCAGATTGAATTAACTTAATGGACTTAGAATTATGTCTTACTACATTTTCTCTCTCCTTTATTTTCCATGTTTTTTTTTTTTTTTTTTCAGTTGAGCATGACTGGTGTGTTAGTTGCATGCTAAATGTGGGGTGTGTGTGTGTTTTGTTGACATTTATTCATAAGTATCAAATAATCTTCCTGAAGGTAGGTATATATTTTATAAATCTGCTAAATTTCATGCAAACATATTGAGTAAGATTATTGGCAGAATGCATGCCATGTGGCAGTTATTAACAGAACATGAAGTGGTATATATTTACTTTTCGGTTTTCTGTGTGATTTGAATTTTAATCTCTAACTTTTTGGTATCCTTATATCCTTGCCTTACTTATAATTTATATTCTCTATTATAGTTCATACAATTCAGTAAATATTTTAAAAGGATATTGTATATTTTAGTGGAACTCATAGACTGCTATGAGACTACCTTAGGCTGCTGATAAATCTTATAATTTCTTAAATATTACTACTTGAATTAACCTAAATCACCCTATGTAGAAACTGAAATTGTTCCAAATTTGGGTTTTGACACCCTCCTGAAGTTGGAAAAGTGTGTTTTTGCTTCAGTTTCCATAGCAGTAATTTAAAATTGTCTTAATGTAACATGAAAGATAATTTCTTATTAGAAGGTAAAATCTTCCTGTTGTGTAAGCCTCTGAAATAAAGGCTTCTTTCCTTGGTTAAAAAATAATTGTAGACACACATTTTAAAGACCTGACCTGTGCCACCCCTCATAATGTTTTGCAGACTTGCTCTTTTAAAGGTCTAGAAATTGGATGCCCACAGGGAGAAGATTGCATGTTAGTTTCCACATGTCTGAATTTGAGGTGCTTTTAATTTTCCTAAATGGGTAAATGCATACCTATAGGTATATAGTGCTGTTTTTTCATTTTGTCCCTACTGCTATTATAAATATTATAAACATTCTAAAACAAAAATGCACTTAGAAGGAAAATGCTGATTTCTGGAGCAGTAGTTAAAATCAGCAAGACTTTCCACCTCAGCATCTTTTTAGTTTCCTTCTATATGAAATGTCCAGCAATAGAGCTAGTCTTGTGGGAGACCACCCTGCTTTTACAGCAGTGCCCCACTTGCTCCTTTTGCTTGCCCCCAAAGCATTTCTGCAGAATTCGAGGACTCTGCAGAACTCACTTAGCAAGCGATGAATAATGAATAGCTGGGAAAATGCGTCTTTGAGAAGTTGTAAATGTGTTTCATGTTTTGGCATGTGTACAGAGCAGTCTTTAGACCTAGAATGCCATTCCCCTTACTTTTCCAACTGAGCAAATTCCAGAAAGATTAAATGACACCCAAATTATACATGTGGGTAGTGGTTGAACCTATGGCAGTCTCCCCCTGCCTTGGCTCCAGAAAGTGTTGGTCGGCTGAGACCAAGACTCTCATCAATCACTGTGCTCTGATGTCAGGCCCTTCTTTCTACCCCCTGCAGCCACGCGGCTCCTGGGAACATGAAGTAACATACACAAAAATTCATGTTGGCTTTGCTTATCCATTTTTACCCTTAAATGAAAAGGTACTTAAACTTTATCTGCAATTTCTTTGGTGCTTTTATTTGTGACAAATAAGCACTAAATGTTGCTTTTCATACTGATTCCATTTGCTGACCTTTAATGGATATTTTTAAGAACACATGTAAATGCATTTTATATATTTACTTCATAAGGGTGAACTTCAAGTTGTTCATGGAAAATTAATAAAGATGTTTCTTCTGCAGAAAAGTTCTTAAATCCATGCATAGCTTTTTTTGTATAATATACATTTTTCCATGAATTTTTTGAATAGCCCCTCATGTAAACACTCCAGAGAAAGTTATTTATTTCATAGGTTATCATAAATTCAGATTTATGCATAAATTTTCATTATTTAAAAATCATTTTAGCCAAGCTGTGCTGTTTTGGCATGTACTTAGAACTCTTCAAGCAGCTTTTGTAGTGCTTGTACTATCTTATCTGTGAGAATAGAAGGCTATTAAAGTAGAATTATATGTGTTTATAACATTTGTGTGTATGATTTACAGGAAGACCGTGTACTCAGCTACAGCTTCTGAATCCAGAACGATTTGCACGTCTTATCAAAGAAGTAATGAATGCATTTTGGCCTGGCAGAGACTTGATCGTTCAGTGGTATCCATCTGATGAAGACAGAAACCACCCATCTGTTTCATGGCTTAAGATGGTTTGGAAGAATCTCTATATACATTTTTCAGAGGATTTGACTTTATTTGATGAGATGCCACTTATTCCCAGAGCTACACTAGAGGAAGGTCAGGCATGTGTGGAGCTCATTAGACTCAGGATTCCCTCATTAGTCATTTTAGATGATGAATCTGAAGCACAACTTCCAGAATTTTTAGCAGACATTGTCCAAAAACTTGGAGGGATTGTCCTTAAAAAGTTGGATGCCTCGATACAACATCCACTTCTTAAAAAATACATTCATTCACCATTACCAAGTGCTGTTTTGCAGATAATGGAGAAGATGCCATTGCAGAAATTATGTAATCAAATAGCTTCACTACTTCCAACCCACAAAGATGCTCTCAGGAAGTTCTTAGCTAGTCTTACTGATAGCAGTGAAAAAGAGAGAAGAATAATTCAAGAATTGACAATATTCAAGCGAATTAACCATTTACCTGGTCAGGGAATTTCTTCTTACACAAAACTGAAAGGTTGTAGGGTTTTGCACCATACTGCTAAACTTCCGCCAGACCTCCGGCTTTCTATTTCGGTGATAGACAGTAGTGATGAAGCTACTATCCGCTTGGCAAACATGTTGAAAGTAGAGAAGTTAAAGACCACTAGCTGCTTAAAACTTATCTTAAAAGACATTGAAAATGCGTTTTACTCAAACGAAGAAGTAACACACCTTATGTTATGGATCCTTGAGAATCTGTCTTCTCTTAAAAATGAGGATCCAAATGTGCTTGATTGGTTAATGCCATTAAAATTCATTCAGATTTCACAGGAACACATGGTGTCTGCTAGTGAACTCTTTGATCCTGATGTCGAAGTATTAAAGGATCTCTTTTATAATGAAGAAGAAACCTGTTTCCCACCCTCAGAGTTCACCTCACCAGACATCCTTCACTCTTTAAGACAGATTGGTTTGAAAAATGAAGCCAGCCTAAAAGAGAAAGATGTTGTGCAAGTGGCAAAAAAAATTGAAGCCCTACAGGCAAGTTCTTGTCCAAATCAAGATTTTCTTCTGAAGAAAGCCAGAACACTCCTACAGGTTTTAAATAAGAACCATGCACTGTTGCAGTCATCTGAAGGAAAGGTAACTTTGAAGAAAATCAAGTGGGTTCCAGCCTGCAAGGAAAGGCCTCCCAATTATCCAGGCTCTTTGGTCTGGAAGGGAGATCTCTGTAATCTTTGTGCCCCGCCAGATATGTGTGATGTAGCCCATGCTATTCTTGTCGGCTCATCGCTTCCTCTTGTTGAAAGTATCCATGTAAACTTAGAAAAAGCATTAGGTATCTTCACAAAGCCTAGTATTAGTGCTGTCTTGAAACACTTTAAAACTGTTGTTGACTGGTACTCTTCCAAAACCTTTAGTGATGAAGACTACTATCAGTTCCAACATGTTTTGCTTGAAATTTACGGATTCATGCATGATCATTTAAATGAAGGGAAGGAGTCTTTCCGAGCCTTAAAATTTCCATGGGTTTGGACTGGCAAAAAATTTTGTCCCTTAGCCCAAGCTGTGATAAAACCAATCCATGATCTTGACCTTCAGCCTTATTTGCATAATGTCCCCAAAACTATGGCAAAATTCCATCAGCTGTTTAAGGTCTGTGGTTCAATAGAAGAGCTGACATCAGATCATATTTCCATGGTCATTCAGAAGGTGTATCTCAGAAGTGACCAAGATCTCAGTGAACAAGAAAGCAAACAAAATCTTCATCTGATGTTGAATATTATCAGATGGCTATATAGCAATCAGATTCCAGCAAGCCCCAACACACCAGTTCCTATACATATTAGCAAAAATCCTTCTAAGCTTATCATGAAGCCAATTCATGAATGCTGTTATTGTGACATCAAAGTTGATGACCTTAATGACTTACTTGAAGATTCAGTAGAACCAATCATTTTGGTGCATGAGGACATACCCATGAAAACTGCTGAATGGCTAAAAGTTCCATGCCTTAGTACAAGATTGATCAATCCTGAAAACATGGGGTTTGAGCAGTCAGGGCAAAGAGAACCACTTACTGTCAGAATTAAGAATATTCTGGAAGAGTATCCTTCTGTGTCAGATATTTTTAAAGAACTACTTCAAAATGCTGATGATGCAAATGCAACAGAATGCAGTTTCATGATTGATATGAGAAGGAACATGGACATAAGAGAGAATCTTCTTGACCCAGGAATGGCAGCTTGCCATGGGCCTGCTTTATGGTCATTCAATAATTCTGAATTCTCAGATTCAGATTTTGTGAACATAACGAGGTTAGGAGAATCTTTAAAAAGGGCAGAGGTTGACAAAGTTGGGAAATTTGGTCTTGGATTTAATTCTGTGTACCATCTCACTGACATTCCCATCATTATGAGTCGAGAATTCATGATAATGTTTGACCCAAACATAAACCATATCAGTAAACACATTAAAGACAAATCTAATCCTGGGATCAAAATTAATTGGAGTAAACAGCAGAAAAGACTTAGGAAATTTCCTAATCAGTTCAAACCTTTTATAGATGTGTTTGGTTGTCAGTTACCTTTGACTGTGGAAGCACCTTACAGCTACCACGGCACTCTGTTCCGACTGTCCTTTAGAACTCAGCAGGAAGCAAAAGTAAGTGAAATCAGTAGTACCTGCTATAATACCGCAGATATTTACTCTCTTGTGGATGAGTTTAGCCTCTGTGGCCACAGGCTTATCATTTTCACTCAGAGTGTACACTCAATGTATTTGAAGTACTTGAAAATCGAAGAAGCTAATCCCAGCTTAGCACAAGATACAGTAATAATTAAAAAAAAAGTTTGCTCTTCCAAGGCATTGGCTGTACCTGTCTTAAGTGTTTTGAAAGAAGCTGCTAAGCTCATGAAAACTTGCAGCAGCAGTAATAAAAAGCTCGCTGCTGAAGCCCCGAAGTCATCTTGCATTCTTCAGATCACAGTTGAAGAATTTCACCACGTGTTCAGAAGGATTGCTGATTTACAGTCGCCCCTTTTCAGAGGGCCAGATGATGACCCAGCGACTCTCTTTGAAATGGCCAAGTCTGGCCAAGCCAAGAAGCCTTCAGATGAGTTGCCACAAAAAACAGTCGAGTGTACCACGTGGCTTATAAGTTCCTGCATGGATACAGGAGAGGCCCTGAAGTTTTCCCTGAGTGAAAGTGGAAGAAGACTAGGACTGGTTCCTTGTGGAGCAGTAGGAGTTCTGCTGTCTGAAATTCAGGATCAGAAGTGGACTGTGAAGCCACACGTTGGAGAAGTGTTTTGTTATTTACCTTTAAGAATAAAAACAGGACTGCCTATTCACATCAATGGGTGCTTTGCTGTTACTTCGAATAGGAAAGAAATCTGGAAGACAGATACAAAGGGACGGTGGAATACCACATTCATGAGACACGTTATTGTGAAAGCTTACTTACAGGCCCTCAGTGTCTTACGAGACATGGCCACCAACGGGGAGCTAACTGATTATACTTATTATGCAGCATGGCCTGATCCTGATTTGGTTCACGATGATTTCTCTGTAATTTGTCAAGGATTTTATGAAGATATAGCTCATGGAAAAGGGAAAGAATTGACAAGAGTCTTCTCTGATGGATCTAGTTGGGTTTCCATGAAGAATGTGAGATTTCTGGATGATTCTATACTGAAAAGAAAAGATGTTGGCCCAGCAGCCTTCAAGATATTTTTGAAATACCTCAAGAAGACTGGGTCCAAAAACCTTTGCGCTGTTGAACTTCCTTCCTCAGTAAAATTGGGCTTTGAAGAAGCTGGCTGCAAACAGATATTACTAGAAAATACATTTTCAGAGAAGCAGTTTTTTTCGGAAGTGTTCTTTCCAAACATTCAAGAAATTGAAGCGGAACTTAGAGATCCTTTAATGAACTTCGTTCTAAATGAAAAAGTTGATGAGTTCTCAGGCATTCTTCGTGTCACTCCATGTATTCCTTGCTCCTTGGAAGGGCATCCATTGGTTTTACCATCAAGATTGATCCACCCTGAAGGACGGGTTGCAAAGTTATTTGATATTAAAGATGGACGATTTCCATATGGTTCAACTCAAGATTATCTCAATCCTATTATTCTGATTAAACTAGTGCAGTTAGGTATGGCAAAAGATGATATTTTATGGGATGACATGCTAGAACGGGCAGAGTCGGTAGCTGAAATCAATAAAAGTGATCATGTTGCTGCTTGTCTAAGAAGTAGCATCCTGTTAAGTCTTATTGATGAGAAATTAAAAATAAGGGACCCTAGAGCAAAGGATTTTGCTGCAAAATATCAAACAATCCCATTTCTGCCATTTCTAACAAAACCAGCAGGTTTTTCTTTGGAGTGGAAAGGTAACAGTTTTAAGCCTGAAACCATGTTTGCTGCAACTTCTCTTTATACAGCTGAGCATCAGGATATAGTTTGTCTTTTGCAACCAATTCTCAATGAAAATTCCCATTCCTTCAGAGGTTGTGGTTCAGTGTCTTTGGCTGTGAAAGAGTTTTTGGGGTTACTTAAGAAGCCAACAGTGGATCTGGTTGTAAACCAGTTGAAAGAAGTGGCAAAATCTGTTGATGATGGAGTCACCTTGTACCAGGAGAACATCACCAATGCTTGCTACAAGTACCTTCATGAGGCAATGATGCAAAATGAAGTCACTAAGATATCGATCGTTGAAAAGTTAAAAGCCTTTCGCTTCATTCTAGTTGAGAATGCTTATGTCGATTCAGAAAAAGTTTCTTTTCACTTGAATTTTGAGGCAGCTCCATACCTTTATCAATTACCTAATAAATATAAAAATAATTTCCGTGAACTCTTTGAAAGTGTGGGTGTGAGGCAGTCATTTACAGTGGAAGATTTTGCCCTTGTCTTGGAATCCATTGATCAAGAAAGAGGAACAAAGCAAATAACAGAAGAAAATTTCCAGCTTTGCCGACGAATAATCAGTGAAGGAATATGGAGTCTAATTAGAGAAAAGAAACAAGAATTTTGTGAGAAAAATTATGGCAAAATATTGTTGCCAGACACTAACCTTATGCTTCTCCCTGCCAAATCACTATGCTACAATGATTGTCCGTGGATAAAAGTAAAGGATACCACTGTAAAATATTGTCATGCTGATATACCCAGGGAAGTAGCAGTGAAACTGGGAGCAATACCAAAGCGACATAAAGCCTTGGAAAGGTATGCATCCAACATCTGTTTTACAACACTTGGCACAGAATTTGGACAGAAAGAAAAATTAACCAGCAGAATTAAAAGCATCCTTAATGCCTATCCTTCAGAAAAGGAAATGTTGAAAGAGCTGCTTCAAAATGCTGATGATGCCAAGGCTACAGAAATCTGTTTTGTGTTTGATCCTAGACAGCATCCGGTTGATAGAATATTTGATGATAAGTGGGCCCCCTTGCAAGGGCCAGCACTGTGTGTGTACAACAACCAACCTTTTACAGAAGATGATGTTAGAGGAATTCAGAATCTCGGAAAAGGCACCAAAGAAGGAAATCCTTGTAAAACTGGACAATATGGCATAGGATTCAATTCTGTGTATCATATTACAGACTGCCCTTCTTTTATTTCTGGCAACGACATTCTGTGTATTTTTGATCCTCATGCTAGGTACGCACCAGGAGCCACATCGGTTAGTCCTGGACGCATGTTTAGAGATTTGGATGCAGATTTTCGGACGCAGTTCTCAGATGTTCTGGATCTCTATTTGGGAACCCACTTTAAGCTAGATAATTGCACAATGTTCAGATTTCCTCTTCGTAATGCAGAAATGGCAAAAGTTTCAGAAATTTCCTCAGTTCCATCATCAGACCGGATGGTCCAGAATCTTTTGGACAAATTGCGCTCAGATGGGGCAGAACTTCTAATGTTTCTCAATCACATGGAAAAGATTTCAATTTGTGAAATAGATAAAGGTACCGGAGCTCTAAATGTGCTGTATTCAGTCAAGGGCAAAATCACTGATGGAGACAGATTGAAAAGGAAACAATTTCATGCATCAGTAATTGATAGCGTTACTAAAAGGAGGCAGCTCAAAGACATCCCAGTTCAACAGATAACTTATACTATGGATACCGAGGACTCCGAAGGAAATCTTACTACATGGCTAATTTGTAATAGAGCAGGTTTTTCCAGTATGGACAAAGTATCTAAGAGTGTTATATCTGCCCACAAAAACCAAGATATTACTCTCTTCCCTCGAGGTGGAGTCGCTGCCTGCATTACTCACAACTATAAAAAGCCTCACAGAGCCTTCTGTTTTTTGCCTCTCTCTTTGGAGACGGGGTTGCCCTTTCATGTGAACGGCCACTTTGCACTAGACTCAGCCAGGAGAAACCTGTGGCGTGATGATAACGGAGTTGGGGTCCGAAGCGACTGGAATAACAGCTTAATGACAGCGTTAATAGCGCCCGCATATGTTGAATTATTAATCCAGTTGAAGAAACGCTACTTCCCTGGGTCTGACCCAACGTTGTCAGTTTTACAGAACACACCCATTCATGTGGTAAAGGACACTTTAAAAAAGTTTTTATCATTCTTCCCAGTTAACAGGCTTGATCTACAGCCAGATTTATATTGCCTGGTTAAAGCACTTTACAGCTGTATTCATGAAGACATGAAGCGTCTTTTACCTGTTGTTCGGGCTCCAAATATTGATGGCTCTGATTTGCATTCTGCAGTTATAATTACTTGGATTAATATGTCTACTTCAAATAAAACTAGACCATTTTTTGACAATTTACTGCAAGATGAATTACAGCACCTTAAAAATGCAGATTACAATATTACAACACGGAAAACAGTAGCAGAGAATGTCTATAGACTGAAACACCTACTTTTAGAAATTGGTTTCAACTTGGTTTATAATTGTGATGAGACTGCTAATCTTTACCACTGTCTTATAGATGCAGATATTCCTGTTAGTTATGTGACTCCTGCTGATGTCAGATCTTTTTTAATGACATTTTCTTCTCCTGACACTAATTGCCACATCGGGAAGCTGCCTTGTCGTCTTCAGCAGACTAACCTGAAACTTTTTCATAGCTTAAAGCTTTTAGTTGATTATTGTTTTAAGGATGCAGAAGAAAATGAGATTGAAGTGGAAGGACTGCCCCTTCTCATTACACTGGACAGTGTTCTGCAAACTTTTGATGCAAAACGATCCAAGTTCCTAACAACATACCATGAATTGATACCATCCCGCAAAGACTTATTTATGAATACATTATATTTGAAATACAGTAATATTTTATTGAACTGTAAAGTGGCAAAAGTGTTTGATATTTCCAGCTTTGCTGATTTGTTATCTTCTGTGTTGCCTCGTGAATATAAGACCAAAAACTGTACCAAGTGGAAAGACAACTTTGCGAGTGAATCTTGGCTTAAGAATGCATGGCATTTTATCAGTGAATCTGTAAGTGTGAAAGAAGATCAGGAGGACACAAAATCCACGTTTGACATTGTTGTTGAGACCCTGAAGGACTGGGCCTTGCTCCCAGGAACAAAGTTTACTGTTTCAGCCAATCAGCTTGTGGTCCCTGAAGGTGATGTTTTGCTTCCCCTCAGCCTTATGCACATTGCAGTGTTTCCAAATGCCCAGAGTGATAAAGTTTTCCATGCTCTAATGAAAGCTGGTTGTATTCAGCTTGCCTTGAACAAAATCTGCTCCAAAGACAGTGCATTTGTTCCTCTGCTGTCTTGTCACACAGCAAACATAGAGAGCCCCTCAAGCATTTTGAAGGCTCTGCATTACATGGTCCAGACATCAACATTTAGAACTGAAAAACTAGTAGAAAATGACTTTGAAGCACTTTTGATGTATTTCAACTGCAGTTTGAGTCACTTAATGTCCCAAGAGGATATAAAAATTTTAAAGTCACTTCCATGCTACAAATCCATCAGTGGCCGCTATATGAGCATTGCAAAATTCGGAACTTGCTACGTACTTACAAAAAGCATCCCTTCAGCTGAAGTGGAAAAATGGACACAGTCGTCATCATCTGCATTTCTTGAAGAAAAGGTGCACTTGAAAGAACTGTATGAGGTGCTTGGCTGTGTACCTGTAGACGATCTTGAGGTATACTTGAAACACCTCTTACCAAAAATTGAAAATCTCTCTTATGATGCAAAATTAGAGCACTTGATCTATCTTAAGAATAGATTATCCAACATTGAGGAATTATCAGAAATTAAAGAACAGCTTTTTGAGAAACTGGAAAGTTTGTTGATAATCCATGATGCTAACAGTCGACTAAAGCAAGCAAAACATTTCTATGACAGAACTGTAAGAGTTTTTGAAGTTATGCTTCCTGAAAAATTATTTATTCCTAAAGATTTCTTTAAAAAGTTGGAGCAAATTATAAAGCCCAAGAATCATGCTGCTTTTATGACATCCTGGGTGGAATTCTTAAGAAACATTGGACTGAAGTACATACTTTCTCAGCAGCAGTTGTTACAGTTTGCTAAGGAGATCAGTGTGAGAGCTAATACAGAAAACTGGACTAAAGAAACATTGCAAAATACAGTTGATATCCTTCTCCATCATATATTCCAAGAACGAATGGATTTGTTATCTGGAAATTTTCTGAAAGAACTGTCATTAATACCATTCTTATGTCCTGAGCGGGCCCCTGCTGAATACATTAGGTTTCATCCTCAATACCAAGAGGTGAATGGGACACTTCCTCTTATAAAGTTCAACGGAGCACAGGTAAATCCAAAATTCAAGCAGTGTGATGTGCTCCAGCTGTTATGGACATCCTGCCCGATTCTTCCAGAGAAAGCGACACCCTTGAGTATCAAAGAACAAGAAGGCAGTGAACTTGGTGCACAAGAGCAACTTGAACAAGTTTTAAGTATGCTTAATGTTAACCTGGACCCACCCCTTGATAAGGTCATTAATAACTGCAGAAACATCTGCAACATAACAACTTTGGATGAAGAAATGGTAAAAACTAGAGCGAAGGTCTTAAGGAGCATATATGAATTTCTCAGTGCAGAAAAAAGGGAATTCCGTTTTCAACTGCGGGGGGTTGCTTTTGTGATGGTTGAAGATGGTTGGAAACTTCTGAAGCCTGAGGAGGTAGTGATAAACCTAGAATACGAATCTGATTTTAAACCTTATTTGTACAAGCTACCATTAGAACTCGGCACATTTCATCAGTTGTTCAAACACTTAGGTACTGAAGATATTATTTCAACTAAGCAGTATGTTGAGGTATTGAGCCGCATATTTAAGAATTCTGAAGGAAAGCAGTTGGATCCTAATGAAATGCGTACAGTTAAGAGGGTGGTTTCTGGTCTGTTCAAGAGTCTACAGAATGATTCAGTCAAGGTGAGGAGCGATCTTGAGAATGTACGAGACCTTGCTCTCTACCTTCCAAGCCAGGACGGTAGGTTGGTGAAGTCAAGCATCCTAGTGTTTGATGACGCACCACACTATAAAAGTAGGATCCAGGGGAACATTGGTGTGCAGATGCTGGTTGATCTTAGTCAGTGCTACTTAGGGAAAGACCATGGCTTCCACACGAAGTTAATAATGCTCTTTCCTCAAAAACTCAGACCTCGTTTGCTGAGCAGTATACTCGAAGAACAGCTAGATGAGGAGACTCCAAAAGTTTGTCAGTTTGGAGCCTTGTGTTCTCTCCAGGGAAGGTTGCAGTTACTCTTGTCTTCTGAACAGTTCATTACGGGACTGATTAGGATTATGAAGCATGAAAATGATAATGCTTTCCTGGCCAATGAAGAAAAAGCCATAAAACTTTGCAAAGCCCTAAGAGAAGGATTGAAAGTGTCCTGTTTTGAAAAGCTTCAAACAACGTTAAGAGTTAAAGGTTTTAATCCTATTCCCCACAGCAGAAGTGAAACATTTGCTTTTTTGAAGAGATTTGGTAATGCAGTCATCCTTCTCTACATCCAACACTCAGACAGCAAAGACATTAACTTCCTACTAGCATTAGCGATGACACTGAAGTCAGCAACTGACAATTTGATTTCTGACACTTCATATTTAATCGCCATGCTAGGGTGCAATGATATTTATAGGATCAGTGAGAAGCTTGACAGCTTGGGAGTGAAATATGACTCTTCAGAACCATCAAAACTGGAACTTCCAATGCCTGGCACACCAATACCTGCTGAAATTCATTATACTCTGCTGATGGATCCCATGAATGTTTTCTACCCAGGAGAGTATGTTGGCTACCTTGTTGATGCTGAAGGTGGTGATATCTATGGGTCATACCAGCCAACGTATACGTATGCAATTATTGTACAAGAAGTTGAAAGAGAAGATGCTGATAACTCTAGTTTTCTGGGAAAGATATACCAGATTGATATTGGTTATAGTGAATATAAGATAGTTAGCTCTCTTGATTTGTATAAGTTCTCAAGGCCTGATGAAAGTTCACAAAGCAGAGACAGTGCTCCCTCAACACCCACCAGCCCTACGGAGTTCCTTGCCCCTGGCCTGCGGAGCGTCCCACCTCTTTTCTCCGGCAGAGAGAGCCACAAAACTCCATCTTCAAAGCATCAGTCTCCCAAGAAGCTTAAGGTTAATTCTTTACCAGAAATATTAAAAGAAGTGACATCAGTGGTGGAGCAAGCTTGGAAGCTTCCAGAATCGGAACGAAAAAAGATTATTAGACGATTGTATTTGAAATGGCACCCTGACAAGAACCCAGAGAATCATGACATTGCTAATGAAGTTTTTAAACATTTGCAGAATGAAATCAACAGATTAGAGAAACAGGCTTTTATGGATCAAAATGCAGACCGAGCTTCAAGACGAACATTTTCAACCTCAGCCTCCCGATTTCAATCTGACAAGTACTCATTTCAGAGATTTTACACTTCATGGAATCAGGAAGCAACGAGCCATAAGTCTGAAAGGCAACAACAGAATAAGGAAAAATGCCCTCCTTCAGCTGGGCAGACTTACTCCCAAAGGTTCTTTGTGCCCCCCACTTTCAAGTCGGTTGGTAACCCTGTTGAGGCACGGAGATGGTTAAGACAGGCCCGAGCAAATTTCTCAGCTGCCAGGAATGACCTGCACAAAAATGCTAATGAGTGGGTGTGTTTTAAATGTTACCTCTCTACTAAGTTAGCTTTGATTGCAGCTGACTATGCGGTGAGGGGAAAGTCTGATAAAGATGTAAAACCAACTGCACTTGCGCAAAAAATAGAGGAATATAGTCAGCAACTTGAAGGACTGACAAATGATGTTCACACATTGGAAGCTTATGGTGTAGACAGTTTAAAAACAAGATACCCTGATTTGCTTCCTTTTCCACAGATCCCAAATGACAGGTTCACTTCTGAGGTTGCCATGAGGGTGATGGAATGTACTGCCTGTATCATAATAAAACTTGAAAATTTTATACAACAAAAAGTATGAGAGTATTGAAAGAGAAAAATTGCAGAGCCAGATCTTGAGTGTGTTGTAGCACAAATGCAAGTTGCTGTACTTTGTTTAAGCTTCGTTGTCACTTATCTAGGAATTGTGAAGCACATTGCGAATTGTTCTACAAGAATTTTGCAGTTACTAGCAGTATAAATGCCAAGAGAAGACCTTAATGAATCTAAAAGAAAGTTATTTTGAAGATGGTAAACTGCAGAATTGCTCAGTGTGTTGGAGGGATTGGGATGACACATGGTTGAACCGCACTTTATATAACCAAAGCTTAGCGATCAGTTGAATCTGTGGCTCTGGCTAGGGTAAAGTTAATTTCATGTTTTGAACGTGTATTTTTGAAGTAGCTAATGAAACACTGGACATATCATTGGTTTAAACATGTAGGGGGGATTAAGTCTTCAGAGTTTTCATATGTTTTATGTGGATCTTCTTGGATGCATTATTTTCTTATCAGCTGGATCTGATTATGAATTTGTTGCAGTTTTGCATCTTAAATACCCAGTACATTTAAAATGGTACAGTATTTTAATCCTGAATATTACTTGATCAGAGTGGGAAGATAGAGTGCACTGGGTGCACTTTGCATCTTTATTTTAGGTGTTTTTTTTTTTTTTAATTTTATGTTTACAGGCTTCCTATTTGATGAAGATACCATATGGGAAACTCAGAATGGTGGCAGTTCTCATTACCAGATGTTGATATTGTTCCAGAAACTGCTTACCAAAACAGCATTTATCAACTGTCAGAAAGCTTGCTTTACATCTGCGTGTACATTTGCCAGAAGTGTCACAATTTGTACAGTGTGATTGGCCAAGATGCAATCTTTTGTTGTCTAAAGGTGCTGCAGTTAAAATTTTGTCTTTCAATATGGCATTTCATAGAGGTTTTTTTTTTGAACTTTATGTTAAACACATTTAAGAAGTTGTTCATGTAATTGTGATGATACCCAATAGTTTATAAAAGGAGTTTTCAGCTTGTATTTCCCCCTTGAGTGATTCAGAACTGACATATGATTTTAATCATGTTCAGATGTCTTACCATGCTTATTTACTTTAACATATTTCTTTTGCAGAATGTAAAAAAGTAATGATAATTAGTTTATATAACTGTACTGGCTGTAAATGATGCTAAGTATAGTATTTTATGCAATTAAGGGCTTACAGAATATATTAAAACTTTTTTACTTATATTGGTAATAAGGAATGTTTGCACCTCCACAATGTGTTGCTTCTGGATGTGAAACCGTGTAATTATTCCTGCTATTATATTAAGTGCCATAATTTTAATAAAGCAAAATGTACATATTAATTCATTGTAACTGGTATTTCCTGAGAACTAGTACATTGGGAATCTAACTTAATGTCTTTATATATTAAGTATTGATTGATCAGTTGAGTTTGTGTGTGTGTGTGTGTGTGTGTACTTGGAGTTTTAGGATAGAATTTTGTGATGCATTTTCATGTTGGAATTCTAGTTAAATTTCTTTTTCATGATTAATTGGATGTAAAATACATATTATACACAAGGTTCATTAGTTGTTCATGATTTAGTTGAAAGTTTTTTTACCTTCTCTGGGAAAAAGATCAGTTGACATGTGGTAAATACACTTGTGTGTTTTGAAAGATTCCTTATGAATGCTTCTGTAGGCAGAGGCTGGATTCACATTCTGCTTGCCTCTCAGGGTGTTCCTGCCTGAGTTGTGGGTCTGCTTCTTGGTGCCTATAATGAAGAAACACAAGCAGGAGTTGTCATACAAAGTAACATCTTATCTGTGGCAAAATAAGGAGGCCATGGGCAGTCACTTCCAAAGCTGTGGTGCCTCCACCAGGGGAAAAGTTTCCTCTAGGTGGGCAGTGAAGAGGAAGTCGTGTCCCTGTATTGAAGTTAGCACAGGTGCAGTTTGGAAACAAGCTTCTCATATATGTACAGTGCATAAACAGTAGTGAGGCCTGAGCTCCCTCTAGGGTGGAGATTTTCACATTAAAATTAGGGAAATGGGCAGTTGTTGCAGCACAGCAGGTTAGGTCGCCTCTTGGGATGCCAGTGTCCCATATTGCAGTGCCGGGATCAAGTCCTGGCTACCCTGTGCTTCCTATACAGCTTCCTGCTACTGCTCCCGGGAGGCAGTGCATGATGGCCCAAGTACTTGGTTTGGGTTCCTGTCAACCACAAGGGAGGCCCAGATGGAGTTCCAGACTACTAACTTAGGCCTGGCCCAGCCCTGGCTGTTTGTGAGTGGGGAGTGAAGCAGAGGATGGAAAATTTCTCTGCCTCTCTCTCTCTCTCACTCTGCCTTTCAAATAAATAGATAAATCTTTAAAAAACAGTAAAATAAAATTAGGGGAAGGGTAACCTTCTCACACTTGCACATGCACGGTTGTCTTGGCTGTGGTCCTGTTTGCTTCCAGCTGGTTCTCAGGTCTGTTGAAGTCACCTGTTTCCTCCATCTGTGTCTGAAAAATAACTTGCAGGAAATGTTAATCTTTTTCCTGGTTACCCAGGGGTGGAGCTCCTGTCATCCATTGCAGGGGACAGCCGTTGTGTGGGAAGTGAATTCATGCTAATTCCTGAATGATAGGAAGGCTTCATCTTTAGACCTGAGGCATGAGTCTTCAGTTAGGCTGCCCAAATTATGGGTTTTCAGCTTTTTTTTTTTTTTTTTAAAGAAGTGATTGTTACTCTGAACCTCAGATTCAGCACTTAGAATATATTTTATTGCTTTTGAATATTAAAATTTACACAGAAAATCTTGGCTGGCTTTGATAATAGTTGATTCTATTGGAGTTTTGTATTTTTATTGACTGAGTGTAGGGAACAGTGCTGAAAAACCAATGGTTTGGGTAAAATGTTGAAGAGTGTTCAACAAAGTAGAGAAGTGGCTCACCTGTCTAACCTGGGGATGGTGGGGTTTATTTCCATTAGTGCCAGTTGAAGTGTTTTGTAGGCCTCATGTATAACATTGGTAGTGCTAGTAGAAATCTGTAGTTATAGAAGATTTTAATTACTTGGGTGTCAGAGAGCTACCAGAGAAACAGAACACACACGTGAAGAGGTTGGTTGCCAGGATTGCACCTCACGATTGTGGGGACTGCCTAGTCAAAATCCATCAGACGGGCCAACAGGTTAGATTTGCCCAGGCTAGAACTGAAGCTGCAGTCTGAAGGTGAAATTTCTTGAAACTTTGGTTTCTTAAGTTTTTCCCCCTATTTATCTTGCTTTGAGAGAGATGGCTTCAGATTATTGCTGTTCAACTATAAGCCTCGTGTGCACTCTCTCGTATGCACTCATGTGTAGGCATTTGGTTAAGGTTGGAGTCAAACCACAGTCTGGGAGTGACTTTCCTGCCAATGCTGTGAAATCAGTCTCCTTATATCCTGAAGCCAGACCAGATATACTTTATTTAAAAATAAGAATTATGGGGGCCAGCACTGTGGCATAGCGGGTAAAGCCGCCGCCTACAGTGCCACCATCCCATATGGGCACCAGTTTGAATCCTGGCTACTTCACTTCCAATCCAGCTCTCTGCTATGGCCTGGGAAAGCAGTAGAAGATGGCCCAAGTCCTTGGGCATCTGCTCCCAGAGTGGGAGACCTGGAAGAAGCTCCTGGCTTCAGATCGGCGTAGCTCCGGCCATTGCGGCCATCTGGAGAGTGAACCAGTGGATGGAAGACTCTCTCTCTCTCTCCCTCCCTCCTTCCCTCCCTCTCCCCCCACCGCCTCTCTGTAACTCTGCCTTCAAATAAATAAATAAATCTTTAAAAAAATGAATAAGAATTACATGCTGTTAATGAGCAATGCCTCAGACCTACAGGCTCAATCTGTTTCTTAATGCTTGATGGAAAGTTTATTGAGTTTGTAAACCACAGCAACTTATAAAATATGGAGAAAGCTGCTAAGAAGTGACATTATTTTGCAGTTTTATTTATTTTTATTTATTATTTTTTAGTTGTTGAGGGAAGAAACAGAGAAAGAGAGCATGCTTCCCCCAGCTGGTTGGCTACAATGTCCTCAATGGCCAGAACTGGGCCTGGCTGAAAGCAGAAGCCGAGAATTCAGGTCTCCCATGTAGTGGGTGGCATGGGCCCAACTACCTGAGCCAAAACCTGCTGCCTTCAGCAGAAGGCTGGAGTCAGGAGCTGAGCCAGGAGTTGAACCCAGACACTGCTGTTGGATGAAGACTTAACCACTAGACTAAATGGCTGCTCCCAGAGGGCTGTTTTAAATCAGAGTAAGAAGGGGACAAGAAACTGAGAGAGCAGATGTACCCTGAAAACCTTAGCTTGGGGCCTCTGCCCTTTCAGAAGAGTTTCCACCCTCACTCACTACTCCCCAGAGGAGAGACTGGCTTGTTGGGTGTACTGGTCCCTTCTCCCTTCAGGAAGCTATGGGAGTTGGGAGCCTACAGTTAGGCTTCTGAGCAAAGAGGTTTGTGTTTTATCAGCTATGAAGCTTTAGAAGTTGATTTTGCTGCAAATAAAATGTCTTTATTATTTAAAGCTTATGCTTTAATTTTTCATGTTTTTTGATCTGATGGAACAAAGACATACACCTTAACCGTTCTCGCTCATTGACTAAAAGGTAGACACTGGAATTTATTGTTTGCCCTTGAATCTCAACTGGGTCTCCCACCCCACCCCCGCATTCTTCCCTGGGGTTCCAGAGGCCCCCACACAGGGTCACCTGAGAGACCAGCTCCAGGAATTCACCCTCCCACTCCTGCCCTCTGCCCCCATCCTAGCCCTCCTAAAATATAAAAAAACCTGGCTCAGGGGTCGGGGCCTTCTGCCCAGTATTCTCTCAGTGTGCACACTGGCAGTTGGTCACCCACCTCTGCGAATTTATTTTCTCTGTATAAATTCGGTCTGGCTGTAGGTTTGTACACTGCCTCCTCTCTGTTCCGTGCCTCTTTTTCTAACATGATCCATGTCTGCTCAGTTCATTGATAAATTGAAACAATGTGCTGGTTTTAGATCCTTAAAATACCTGCGTTCAGTGATCTAAACCACTCAGTGTAACAGAGATCAGTCTCTGTACCTCATTTGGTGTGTTCATAATCATGACCTTGGGTCTTCCATGAGGATTTTTTTTTTATCTTTTATTTAATGAATATAAATTTCCAAAGTACGACTCATGGGTTACAATGGCTTCCCCCCCCCATACCGTCCCTCCCACCCACAACCCTCCCCTTTCCCACTCCCTCCCCTTCCATTCACATCAAGATTCATTTTCAATTATCTTAATATACAGAAGATCAGCTTAGTATACCTTAAGTAAGGATTTCAACAGTTTGCTCCCACACAGAAACATAAAGTGAAAAATAATAGATGATTTTTTTTAAATGATGATGAAATCAGATCAGACCTATTGTCATGTTTAATCCCAGTGAGAGTCAAGTTGGGAATTGATAATTTCTTTCTTTCTTTCTTTTCTTTTTTTTTTTTTACAGAAGATCAGTTTAGTGTACATTAAGTAAAGATTTCAATCGTTTGCACCCCCATAGAAACACAAAGTGAAATATACTGTTTGAGTACTCGTTATAGCATTAAGCCTCAATGTACAGCACATTAAGGACAGAGATCCTACATGAGGAGTAAGTGCACAGTGACTCCTGTTGTTGACTTTACAAATTGACACTCCTGTTTATGGCATCAGTAATCTCCCTATGCACCAGTCATGAGTTTCCAAGGCTATGGAAGCCCCTTGAGTTCTCCGACTCTTATCTTGTTTAGACAAGCTCATAGTCAAAGTGGAGGTTCTCTCCTCCCTTCAGAGAAAGGCACCTCCCTCTTTGAAGACCTGTTCTTTCCACTGGGATCTCACTCACAAAGATCTTTTTGCCAGAGTGTCTTGGCTTTCCATGCCTGAAATACTCTCATGGGCTTTTCAGCCAGATCCGAGTGCCTTTAGGGCTGATTCTGAGGCCAGAGTGCTATTTAGGACATCCGCCATTCTATGAGTCTGCTGAGTATCTCACTTCCCATGTTGGATCACTCTCCCCTTTATTTATTCTATCGGTTAGTGTTAGCAGGTACTAGACTTGTTTATGTGCTCCCTTTGACTCTTAGTCCTTTCATTATGATCAATTGTGAACTGAAATTGATCACTTGGAATAGTGAGATGGCATTGGCACATGCCACCTTGATGGGATTGAACTGGAATCCCCTGGTATGTTTCCAACTCTACCAATTGGGGCAAGTCAGCCCGAGCATGCCCCAAATTATACATCTCTTCCCTCTCTTATTCCCACTCTTATGTTTAACAGGGATCACATTTCAGTTAATTTTCAACACTTAAGAATAACTGTGTGATAATTACAGAATTAAACCAGTCATATTAAGTAGAACAGACAAAAAAAAAATACTAAGAGGGATAATGTATTAAGTTGTCCATTAGCAGTCAGGGCTATGCTGATCAAGTCACCATTTCTCATAGTGTCCATTTCACTTCAGGAGGTTTCCTTTTTGGTGTTCAGTCAGTTGTCACCGATCAGGGAGAACATATGGTATTTGTCCCTTTGGGACTGGCTTACTTCACTCAGCATGATGTGTTCCAGATTCCTCCATTTTGTTGCAAATGACTGGATTTCGTTGTTTCTTACTGCGGTATAGTATTCTAAAGAATACATATCCCATAATTTCTTTATCCAGTCTACCGTTGATGGGCATTTAGGTTGGATCTAGGTCTTGGCTATTGTGAATTGTGCTGCAATAAACATTAGGGTGCAGACCGCTTTTTTGTTTGTCAATTTAAACTCCTTTGGGTAAATTCCAAGGAGTGGGATGGCTGGGTCGAACGGTAGGGTTATCTTCAGGTTTCTGAGGAATCTCCAGACTGATTTCCATAGTGGCTTGACCAGTTTGCATTCCCACCAACAGTGGGTTAGTGTCCCTTGTTCCCCACATCCTCGCCAGCATCTGTTGTTGGTAGATTTCTGTATGTGAGCCATTCTCACCGGGGTGAGGTGAAACCTCGTTGTGCTTTTGATTTGCATTTCCCTGATTGCTAGTGACCTTGAACATTTTTTCATGTGCCTGTTGGCCATTTGGATTTCCTCTTTTGAAAAATGTCTATTGAGGTCCTTGGCCCATCTCTTAAGTGGGTTGTTTGTTTTGTTGTTGTGGAGTTTCTTGATCTCTTTGTAGATTCTGGTGATTAACCCTTTATCTGTTGCATAGTTTGCAAATATTTTTTCCCATTCTGTCGGTTGTCTCTTCACTCTCCTGACTGTTTCTTTTGCAGTACAGAAACTTCTCAATTTGATGCAATCCCAATAGTTGATTTTGACTTTGACTACCTGTGCCTCCAGGGTCTATTCCAGGACTCTTTGCCGGTGCCAATATGTTGTAGGGTTTCTCCAATGTTCTCTAATAACTTAATGGTGTCAGGACGTAGATTTAGGTCTTTAATCCACGTTGAGTGGATTTTTGTGTAAGGTGTAAGGTAGGGGTCTTGCTTCATGCTTCTGCATGTGGAAATCCAGTTTTCCCAGCACCATTTGTTGAATAGACTGTCCTTGCTCCAGGAATTAGTTTTAGATCCTTGATCAAATATAAGTTGGCTGTAGATGTTTGGATTGATTTCTGGTGTTTCAATTCTGTTCCATTGGTCTATCCATCTGTTTCTGTACCAGTACCATGCTGTTTTGATTACAACTGCCCTGTAGTATGTCCTGAAATCTGGTATTGTGATGCCTCCGGCTTTGTTTTTGTTGTACAAGATTGCTTTAGCTATTCGAGGTCTCTTGTGCCTACATATGAATTTCAGCATCATTTTTTCTAGATCTGCGAAGAATGTCTTTGGTATCCTGATTGGGATTGCATTGAATCTATAAATTGCTTTTGGGAGAATGGACATTTTGATGATGTTGATTCTTCCAGTCCATGAGCATGGAAGATTTTTCCATTTCTTGGTATCCTCTTCTATTTCTTTCTTTAAGGTTTTGTAATTTTCATCGTAGAGATCTTTAACGTCCTTGGTTAAGTTTATTCCAAGGTATTTGATTGTTTTTGTAGCTATTGTGAATGGGATTGATCTTAGCAGTTCTTTCTCAGTCATGGCATTGCTTGTGTATACAAAGGCTGTTGATTTTTGTGCATTGATTTTATATCCTGCCACTTTGCCAAACTCCTCTATGAGTTCCAATAGTCTCTTAGTAGAGTTCTTTGGATCCTCTAAGTACAGAATCATATCGTCTGCAAAGAGGGATAGTTTGACTTCTTCCTTCTTGATTTGTATTCCTTTGATTTCTTTTTCTTGTCTGATGGCTCTGGCTAAAACTTCCAGAACTATTTTAAATAGCAGTGGTGAGAGTGGGATCCCTGCCTGGTGCCAGATTTCAGTGGAAATGCTTCCAACTTTTCCCCATTCAATAGGATGCTGGCTGTGGGTTTTTTATAAATTGCTTTGATTATATTGAGGAATGTTCCTTCTATACCCAATTTGCTTAGAGTTTTCATCATGAAAGGGTGTTGAATTTTATCAAGTGCTTTCTCTGCATCAATTGAGATAATCATATGTTTTTTCTTTTGCAGTCTGTTAATGTGGTGAATCACATTGATTGATTTGCGAATGTTGAACCATCCCTGCATACCAGGGATGAATCCCACTTGGTCTGGGTGGATGATTTTCCTGATGTGTTGTTGTACTCTATTGGCCAGAATTTTATTGAGGATTTTTGCATCTATGTTCATCAGGGATATTGGTCTGTAATTTTCTTTCAGTGCTGCATCTTTCTCTGGCTTAGGGATTAAGGTGATGCTGGCTTCATAGAAAGAATTTGGGAGGATTCCCTCTTTTTCGATTGTTCTGAATAGTTTGAGAAGAATTGGAGTCAGTTCTTCTTTAAATGTCTGGTAGAATTCAGCAGTGAATCCATCTGGTCCTGGGCTTTTCTTTGTTGGGAGGGCCTTTATTACTGTTTCAATTTCTGTTTCAGTTTTGGGTCTATTTAGGTTTTCGATGTCTTCATGGTTCAATTTTGGTAGATTGCATGTGTCCAGGAATCTATCCATTTCTGATAGGTTTTCCTGTTTGCTGGCATACAGGTCCTTGTAGTAATTTCTGATGATTCTTTTTATTTCTGTGGTGTCTGTTGTTACGTTTCCTTTTTCATCTCTGATTTTATTGATTTGGGTCTTTTCTCTTCTTTTTTTAGTTAGTTGGGCCAATGGGGTGTCAATTTTGTTTATTTTTTCAAAAAACCAGCTTCTCGCTTGGCTGATTTTTTGTAATGTTTTTTTGGATTCAATCCTGTTAATTTCTTCTCTGGTTTTAATTATTTCTCTTCTCCTACTAGATTTGGGTTTGGTTTGCTGCAGTTTTTCTAGGTCCTTGAGGTGCGCTGAAAGCTCATTTATTTGGTGCCTTTCCAATTTCTTGATATAGGCACCTATTGCTATAAATTTGCCTCTCAATACTGCTTTTGCTGTATCCCATAAGTTTTGATATGTTGTGTTGTTGTCTTCATTTACTTCCAGAAAGTTTTTGATTTCTCTTTTGATTTCTTGAATGACCCAGTTTTCATTCAGGAGCATGTTGTTCAGTCTCCATGTGTTTGCATACTTTCTGGGGTTTCCTGAGTTGCTAATTTCGAGCTTCATTCCGCTGTGGTCTGAGAAGCTGCATGGTATGATTCTAATTCTTTTAAATTTGCTGAGACTTGCTTTATGGCCTAGTATGTGATCAATCCTAGAGAAAGTTCCATGCACTGCTGAGAAGAATGTGAAGTCTGTAGATGTAGGGTTGAAAGTTCTGTAGATATCTGTTAGATCCATTTGGGCAATAGTGTCAATTAAATCTGCTGTTTCCTTGTTGATCTTCTGTCCGGATGATCTGTCTATTTCTGAGAGTGGAGTATTGAAGTCCCCCAGTACTATTGTATTGGAATCTAAATCTCCCTTTAAGTCCCTTAACATATCTTTTAAATAGACTGGTGCCCTGTAATTAGGTGCATATACATTTATAATAGTTACATCTTCCTGTTGAATTGAACCCTTAATCATTATATAGTGTCCCTCTTAACAGTTTTTGTATTAAAGTTTATTTTGTCTGATATTAATATGGCTACACCTGCTTTTTTTTGGTTTCTGTTGGCATGGAATATCTTTTTCCAACCTTTCACTTTCAGTCTGCATGCCTCTTTGTTAGAGAGATGTGTTTCTTGTAGGCAACAAATAGTTGGGTTGTGTTCTGTGAGCCAGTCAGCCAAACGGTGTCTTTTAACTGAAGAATTCAGACCATTAATGTTCAATGTGACTATTGATACGTAGTGACTTTGCCCTGCCATTTTCCCGGAAATATTTTCTAGTATATGCTTTGAGCTTCCCATGCTCTTTTACTGGTAGGTGTTCTTCCTTTCCCTTCTTTCATATTGATGGCCGTGTTTCTGTGTTTCTGAGTGTAGCACATCTTTAAGTATCTTTTGCAGGGCCGGACGAGTGGCCACAAAGTCTTTCAATTTCTGTTTGCTATGAAAGGTCTTTATTTCACCTTCATTCACAAATGAGAGCTTGGCAGGATATAATATTCTGGGCTGGCAATTTTTCTCTCTTAGCACCTGTGCTATGTCTCGCCATTCCCTCCTAGCCTGTAGTGTTTCTGATGAGAAGTCAGCTGTGAGTCTGATTGGAGATCCTCTGAGAGTAATCTGACGTTTCTCTCTTGCACATTTTAGGATCTTTTCTTTATGTTTCACTGTGGTAAGTTTAATTACCACGTGTCGTGGTGAGGATCTCTTTTGGTCATGTTTACTGGGGGTTCTATGAGCTTCCTGTACTAGGATATCTCTGTCCTTCTCCAAACCTGGAAAGTTCTCTGCTAGTATCTCACTAAAAAGGCCTTCCAATCCTTTCTCTCTCTCCATGCCTTCAGGAACTCCTAGAACTCGAATGTTGGTTTTTTTAATAGTATCCTGTAGATTCCCAACAATATTTTTTAGATTTCTAATTTCCTCTTCTTTTCTTTGGTTTGACTGTATCTTTTCCTGTGCTCTAAGTCTGATATTCTCTCTTCTGCTTCACCCATTCTGTTTTTAAGGCTTTCTAATGTGTTTGTCATTTGATCTATTGAGCTCTTCATTTCATTTTGATTTCTCTTCACTATAACACTTTCCTGTTCTACTAGTTTCTGAGTTTCATTTTGACTCTTCCTTAAAATTTCATTTTCACGAGAGAGATTTTCAATCTTGTCCATTAAGGATTTCTGTAGTTCAAGGATTTGCTTTTGAAAACTTCTAAATGTTTTTATCATAAATTTTTTGAAATCCGTATCTTGCATTTCTTCTATCTCATCGTCTTCATACTCTTGGCTTGGGGTGTTTTGCTTATTTGGAGGCATCATAGTGTCATCGTTGATCTTGCTCCCTCTATTTCTGTGTTTGTTACTCGGCATAGTTAATTCTTCTTGTGTCACTGTGCGTTTTTTTTTTCTTTTTTTTTTTTTTATACTGTGTCCGTGTTAAGTGGACTGCCTGCTGTTGGAGGAGCCTTAGAGGCTTGAGATGGGTGCGGCCTGAGAGCTCTGCCTGGTTCTTCCTGGTTAAGGGTGTGCAAAGGTGACACCCTCAGGTTATGCGTGGTAAATCTCTCTCTTTTTATTTATTTATTTATTTTATTTATTCAGGGGGTAAGTAACACCGCAGGGCATGGCTGTGCAGAATTGATGGTATTTCGCTTCCAGTTTTTGGCTCCTCTGGACTCCCACTGGGTTGCCTAGGCTACTGAATTGTAGTGACTCAGTTCCTTAGCTCTCCCCCATTGATATGTAAATCCAGAGAGGAGGCCTGCTCTTTGTCTCTTGGGAATTCTTCAAGCCTTGCAGCCTTGTAACCTTTGCAAGGTTAGGGGGAAGAGAAACCCCGAAGCTTTTTTTTCCTTCTTTCCGGTAGTGAGTTTGCTGCACTTTCCGGCCCCCCTCTAGATTCTGACCCCCGTTTCCCCACCAATGTCTCGGGTTATTGAGCTCACCTCCCCTTCCAGCGCCGATGTGTGGACTCGGAGCCCTGAGTGTCCCAAGTCTCCCCGCTGTTGTCTGTGTGGCATGCACTCCCCTTCGAGCACTGGCGTGCAGACCCTGGGGCTTCCGCGGCTCGGTCCCGCGGCTTGGCTTCCGTGCGGTGGGCGACCTTGTTCTCCCAGTAGGTCCTCCGATTCATGGCCACTCCATCCAGAAGGGTTTCCCCTGCAATATTTTCCTGGTTCTTTTTTCTGCGGCTACTGTAACTCCCCTTTTATTAAACTAAATTTTCCCGGACTATCGGTGCGCGCCCTCACTATTCTGCCATCTTGGCTCCGCCTCCATGAGGATTTAAATTACATTGTGCGTTTAACACAGATTTATGTCATACATTTTAGAACACAGATCCAACTAAAAGCTTTGCTTGTAACAAAGGATCATTTCCCAATCATTCTGGAGATTGTAGCTGTCCAAAATAACTTCTTCCAAGATGATTTCGTATGGCTAAGAAGCTAACGAAATCAAATAAACCTTCTATTCAAAAGGTCCTATTATTCATACTCTCTTCTTGGTCCTTTTTCTTGACCTCATTTCATCACCTAAGCAGCCTCTCTCTGGCCATGTGCTTTGAGGACCAAAGCAACAGATGCTTGGCATTGCTGTGTTATGGCAACAGAGCTTGAAGAGGTTTGTTTTGCACAAATATAAGAGAGGAAACTACGTATGACGAAAGAGCAGCATGATTTACAATAGGATTGTCACAGGATGAAAGCAGTCTTGAATCTTAAAAATCAGGACTTAACTAAATGGAAAAGGTGAATGTCAGTTTATAACTAACACCACCCAATCCCCTGCAAAACTTAAGGAGCAACAAATCTATTAGAGTTGTACTCACTCCACCTCCTTGGGGCATGCTGAATTTTCATTTTGCTATTTTAAATGTTAATGCATACTAGCAATTGAAAAATCAAAGAGTTGTCCTAAGCTGTTCTACTATAAAATGACACTTATTATGACAGCTCTAGAAAGACAGTTCACTTTTCCATGTTCTGTTTATTCTGAGACTGTAGAAAATGACTTTGGACTTGTGTTTAGAGATGCAGATCCTATAGTTAGCAGTGCTGTTGGTCTCCATCTTGAGCTGTTTGGGGATTCTTCTAACAGTGGGTGAAAAACAGGAAGTCTCACCACTTTTGTGATGGAGGGCATTTTACAAAGTGAGTGGCCTACACTGAAGCTGTTTCCATGGGTTTAGTGTGTCCTTTTAAATTTATGGCAGCTTATACAACCAATTGACACTGACCCACCGTCAGACCACGAGAGTGATTCTGTGGGATCACATACCACCTCCAATCTCTGCCATAGAGAGCAAGCACAGGAGCGGAACAGGCAAGAATCCCACCACCCACTTGCTGCTGGTTCTTGGTTGACATCACAACCCCATTGGGCTTCAGTTTTGTCATTTGCCAAATGAGTACCACCCCATCATCTCAACACAGCTGTGTGGATGGAACGAAACAGCATACCAAAGGTTTTCTTTTTTCTTTTTTTTTTTTTTTTTTTGGACAGGCAGAGTGGACAGTGAGAGACACAGAGAGAAAGGTCTTCTTTTGCTGTTGGTTCACCCTCCAATGGCCGCCGTGGCCAGAACGCTGCAGCCGGCGCACCGCGCTAATGCGAAGCCAGGAGCCAGGTGCTTCTCCTGGTCTCCCATGCGGGTGCAGGGCCCAAGCACTTGGGCCATCCTCCACTGCACTCCCAGGCCACAGCAGAGAGCTGGCCTGGAAGAGGGGCAACCGGGACAGAATCCGGTGTGCTGGCGCCGCTAGGTGGAGGATTAGCCTATTGAGCCATGGCGCCAGCAACACACCAAAGGTTTTCAAAGTTAAAATGGCTATGTTCAAGTTTCAGGTCATATTTTGTTTTGATTTCAGTAGTTAATGTACAACTTGTGACTCGTCCTATCTGAGTCTTTGTCACTGATAACTTGGGGAAAAATTATACATACCTGAAAAGGTTATTATGAGGATTAAAGAAAAGTAAGACACTCAACTGCCAGGTCCTTGAAAAATGTAGGTTGATTTTTATTGCTCACTGATGATATACAGAAAGCACGGCCAATTCTGTGTAACTTACTCTGTTGACTACATCTTGAAAGTCAGATCAACCTCAATCCCTTCCAAACCTTTTTCTTGCACAGTCTCAGCATCAAACTGAGTGGAAGGCCGGCGCCGCGGCTCACTAGGCTAATCCTCCGCCTAGTGGCGCCGGCACACTGGGTTCTAGTCCCGGTAGGGGCGCCAGATTCTGTCCCGGTTGCCCCTCTTCCAGGCCAGCCCTCTGCTGTGGCCAGGGGGTGCAGTGGAGGATGGCCCAGGTGCTTGGGCGCTGCACCCCATGGGAGACCAGGAAAAGCACCTGGCTCCTGGCTCCTGCCATCGGATCAGCGTGGTGCGCCGGCCGCAGTGCGCCGGCCGCAGCGCGCCGGCCGCGGCGGCCATTGGAGGGTGAACCAACGGCAAAGGAAGACCTTTCTCTCTGTCTCTCTCTCTCACTGTCCACTCTGCCTGTCAAAAAAAACAAAACAAAAAAAAAAAAAACAAAAAAAAAAACAACAACAATAACAAAAACAAAAAAAAAACAAAAAAAACAAACAACTGAGTGGAGAGTTTGAGGTTTGCATGATGTACACGAAACACTGAATAGAACTTTGGGGGCATCTAATACTGACTAGTGCTACTTTTATGGGGAGTCAGAAATCCAAAGTTGAATATGGTAAATTCATTCCTCACAGCAGTTCACGTACCTAATGTGGGGAGGGAGGTGAGGAAAAGAGCCTATTGTTTTCTTTCTTTTTTTCTTTCTTTTTGGACAGGCAGAGTTAGAGAGAGAGAGACAGAGAGAAAGGTCTTCCTTCCGTTGGTTCACCCCCCTAAATGGCTGCTATGGCTGGCGCTGAGCCGATCTGAAGCCAGGAGCCAGGTGCTTCCTCCTGGTCTCCCATGCGCGTGCAGGGCCCAAGCACTTGGGCCATTCTCCACTGCCTTCCTGGGCCACAGCAGAGAGCTGGACTGGAAGAGGAGCAATCGGGACCGAACCGGTGCCCCAACTGGGACTAGAACCCTGGGGGCGGGTGCCGCAGGAGGAGGATTAGCCTAGTGAGCCGTGGCGCCGGCCAAGAGCCTATTGTTTTGATGAAAATTAACAAATCCAGTGGAATACACACATTGTTTTAATGCTTCTTCAACCCACGTGCCAGTGAGACCTTGTCTTATCCAAACACCCTCCCCTCCTGGAGACATTTTTCTGAGTCCCTCTGGAAGGCACGCCCTCTTCCTGAGTCCCACCCCCTCTCAGTCCTCCAAGGCATCATGGGGCTCCCAAGGCGGGAGGGCTTGAGGCCACACCTCCCAGGTCACTGAATCAGGCAGGTGCTCTGGAAGTGCTGGCGGTGGTCAGAGACAGATGTGACTGTGCTCCTGGCATGTGGTGCCCGCGCCTGCCACAGACAGATACAGCTTCCCGTCTGGACACACGCAGATTTCATAGAGCCCCTGCGAGCTGCCGGAGGCGGCTTGAGTTCCCTGCAGCAACTTGGGCAGACACACGGTTTCAGCATCGAGCACAAGCTGGTGGGGGGAAAGAGATGAGATGTTAGAGGAGGAAGGAATCCATGCGCAGGAATCAGCTCATAAGCCACACCCTCAGATCGCTTCTAGAGCGTCCAAGTGTTTCTCTAAGACGTCTGGTTTTCCAGCTGAAAGCAATTGTACTTTTTCTTTTGTAAGTAAATGGGATTCTAACAATTAATATTGAGTGGCATGTATTCTCTTGTCTCGTTATGACTTTGGTCTGTTTTGGTGATGTTTGATTTCTAGACTTGAGCTCCCAGATTTTGTCCTTATTATGGTTGACTTTTACAAAGTGTCCTTATTTTTCATTTAAATTTCATTCTGTGTAAGTAAGTACTGCACTCTGTGGGCTAAGAGGGAACTCATGTCCTTAGCGAGTCAGACTGAGAGATGCTGCATTAGTAGGAAATGACTACACTGATGTTCTCTGTAAGCTCCAAAAGTCTGCAGTGTTTTTTTGAAGTTGAAGATAGGTGACTTTGTAGCATACACGCCAGTTAAAAAAAGCTGTCCAGATCTACTATAGAATAACATCAAACTTCCTAGGCCCTTCTTTCAACTCGAAATTGTCTTTTGTTTCCATTTCATGTTATACTCTATGACTTTCCCAAGGTTTTGTTACAAACTAACAGAAATTTGATACAACAAAACCTCAATGGACTCCATACCCAGCGATGCTGTCAAGACATACAATAGGCATTTGGATCCATTCAACTTACCATTCCGTCGGTACTATGGAGAACGATGTCCATCTGAGAAAGGGCCTCGACTTCCCCAGCATGAGCTTCTATATGAACTCCCCTTGGGGCATCCATGCTTAGGCTCCGTGTGGGGGATTCCAACCTGAATGAGGAAGAGCGAAAAACTCAAAAGGCGCCACCCCAGCAATCCCTCCACCACAGGCTGAGCACAGGAAACATAATTGATAAGGTATGGAGAATCTTCAAGTCACTCCTGAATGCTAGCATAATGCACATTATTCATTGATAAACCGAAGAATAATGTGCAGTAGGAAATAAACTTCCTGGTAATGAGAGACAATGAAATTAGATTTCTACAAACAGACAAAAACACGGTAGTGCTCTAATCCTGTGCACTGGTTGACTACTGCACCCCACACCAGAAGAGAATACCATTTGTGAATGAATTTGTGAAGTTTCAAACTTAGTTAAGAAACAAGCTTGTTTGGGGAACAGAAAAGAGAGATTTAAGGACAACATAGACTTTTACTGCATGATCAGGAGTCAGTGAAAGTTTGGCCTCTTGGTTTTGTTTGCATTTTTACCCTTTCATTTGCTGTTTTTTTAGAAAGATTATGGGGAGCATGGGGAGATGACTTCTCAAAAGATCCTGAACTGAGAGTGCTGAGAGATGGTGGTTGGCCTCAGCACGCTTTGTTTTTGAAAAATTAATCAGAATCTCCTTGAGGCTAATTCAAGCTTGGGAAGAGAACTGGGGAGACAAGAGCAAAGTGTTCTCCATTGTTTCTGCCTGGAGAAGAATTCCAGCAGGTGGCACAACATGATCACCTGGACGATTTTTCAGCTGCTCGGCCCCAAAGTTTGGAAAGCTGATTTTGTTGAAATTTTTCAAGATCAGTTAAGAGGCAGAATGCATAGAAAAAGATACGTCATTCAGAGACCCAGCCCAGCGTAGGGCAGGAAATGGCTAGAAGGCGTGGGAAGGAGAGGAGAGGAGAAATGGTATGAGAGAGAAGTGCCTCAGTAATGGATTTGCCTTTAAAGCAAGCGTTGTGGAGCTGGCATTGTGGTACAGCAGGCAAAGCGCTGGCTTGTCACTCCCACGTCCCATGTTGGAGTTCTAGTTTCATGTCCTAGCTGCTTTGCTTCTGATCCAGCTCCCTGCTAATGCATCTGGAAAAGCAGCAGAAGATGGCCCAAGTACTTGGGTGTCTGCCACCCATGTGGGAGACCTGGATGGAGTTCCTGGCTCCTGACTTTGGCCTGACCCAGCCCTGGTTAGTGTGACCATCTGGGGAGTGAGCCATCAGATGGAAGATTCTCTCTCTCTCTGCTTTTCAAATAAAAATAAATAAAATGAAGATTTGTTTCTGATTCTAATGTGTATATATATATATATATATGTTCACAGTAAAAATAATAGTTGTAAAAAGATACAAAAAAAAAAAAACAAATAAATAAAGTGACTGCTATTTGTTCCATAGACTTGCAAACCAGATGGATTCCTGGCTTCAGTCAGCAAGTTTTTGTATCTTTGGCTATTTATTGGAGAAGACAAAGCTTCATTTTCTTATGCATGTCGGGGCATGTACACCATGATTTGCTACACATTTTGAAATCTTACCTTGAATATGAGAAAACTCTCACCGATGCAATTTATTGGCCCAATTAGGTTAGGCTTCACTAACGAGGAAGCACTTTGGCCTGCCTGCCTGTCCAGTTTGCTCTTTTGAGTTCTCGGAGTTGCCTGTATTTTTCCTGGCTTGGGGGAAGGGAAGGAAGGAAGAACACAGAAGGAAGTTTCAGAGGCCCGGTCCCTGTCACCATGTGTGGGCCTGAAGATGCTGGAGAGATGATCTGTTCCCACCTTAGTTACTAACCCACCATGAACTAACCTCACCGTGATGACGTGCTGGTAGATGGGTGGACAGGTGTGATATGACGGTCATGGCCAACACTCCCATAACCAAAGGCAGGTTAATAAGACAGGAACAGAACAGACTTATTTAAGTTGCATGTGACATGGGACTCTGACCCAAAGACCCAGGGAAACCGTCTCTTTCTAGGCCTAGGTTGGTGAACCGTGGTCAGCTTCACTGTCGAAAGGTGAGCTGGGAAGGGATACACTGGGGCTATGTGCCCCGATGCTTCTTGGTCTCTGTGAGGACTCCTTCCTCCCGGGGAGGGGACAAGGCGCCTCTGCAATGAGGGTCTTCTGGGAGAAAGGAGAGCGTGAGCTCTCTAGGCTTCATGGCCAGCTTTGGGGGAGAAGGGAGTTCTAGTTTCTGTGACCCCACCTTGACAGTGACAGGTAAACGGCCTTTATCTGGGGAAAATGTTCATGCGGTTATCAGTGGCTAAAGAATGGACACTTGCATACCACTCTACAACTTCCAGTTTTCACAAACCTGGAATCTCATAAATACACTCAGCGCTGAAACTGAAACTGAGCATGGTTTTATATTTCTTTAGCAATTTCCTAAAATGACTCAGCAGGTGTTTTCTGGAGCCCTAGTTAATACAAAACAACAGCTCCACATTTACAAGTACAGCTACAAAGATGGCATTCAAAAACAGAAACTGGTTAACACCTCCCTACCTGCTATGCATCTTTAAAATCTTACCTCATAACTTCAAGTGCAATTATCCTGACAAGTTTGTCCCTTTCTTTCTTTGAAAATATCAAAACCCACCAGCCTTCCTCTCTGGAAAGAGAATGCATCAGGGATTTTGGAGCCGAGCAATGAGCATCTTAAGGGTTTTTGTGAATTGGCCTTGAGAGCAATTCATGGTTAAGGACATAAAGGAGGACTCCGAGCTTACAGAGATTTCTCTCTGATAGGCAGTTGGGAGGGAATTTATGAATATGAAGTTAGTATCGATCCAGATGCTATGAAGCATTTGGCTCCTGGCTTTATTTGCAGGCAAAGAAGAAGCCAGTGTGCATTGAGACTTGGAAGGTGCTTAGCAGCCCAAGATTTCACAAGCAATGAGAGGGGATGAGATCAAGGGCTTATGCGGCAGGCACAGCCTCAGAAAACCTAAGGCTCACCTTTTCCTCCAAGATTGCATAAAAGGAAGAACACATGCAAACTTAGAGTAGATTTTAGAATTGGGAAGGAGAAAAGTTGAAAGGCGTTGTCAGCTGACTTCAGATGTCAGTCAATGATGAAGGGCATAGAGGTGGATTTGGAGGCAGAGAAGGAAGAAAATTTCAATTTAAAAAACTTGTGTTCTCATATCAGAAATTGGAGACAACAGCAGCTGAAAATGCATGAAAAGATGACTGTGTATCATTTAGGAACTGTTTTTTTTTTTTTTCTTTTTGAGAGGCAGAGCTAGACAGTGAGAGAGAGAGACAAAGGTCTTCCTTCCGTTGGTTCACCCCCCAAATGGCCACCACAGCCGGCGCTGTGCCGATCCAAAGCCAGGAGCCAGGTGCTTCCTCCTGGTCTCCCATGCGGGTGCAGGGCGCAAGCACTTGGGCCATCCTCCACTGCCTTCCTGGGCCACAGCAGAGAGTTGGACTGGAAGAGGGGCAACTGGGACAGAATCCGGCACCCCGACCGGGACTAGAACCTGGAGTATCGACGCCGCAGGTGGAGGATTAGCCTAGTGAGCCACGGCGCCGGCCTGTTGGGTTTCAATATGCATTTTTAGTAGTTTTCTGCTACTATGGAGGAGGGTAATGGACCAGATTTTTTGTTGAACACCTCGCCTTCAGGACTGGGTGTCAGCCCTGTTGTGCCCTGTTCTTACCCCTGGGCAGTGTGATGACAGCCAAGACCACTGCCTTGCACAAGGAGCTGGACACTCCCCAGGGGATGGATGGGGAAAAGCAACTTTTCCCTTCTCAGAAAGAGGAGCTGGGCAGCTACGCACCTCCCTCCTGGAAGGGCCTCCCTTACTTTAGCCCTCTGCTAAGTGAACACAGTGGCTTCAGGTAGCAGAACCAGCAGCTGGGCTTTAGGAGCCAGAGACATCTCCCAGCTCCTGGGCCTCCCTCTCCCTTGAAAGTCGACTCCCAGGGAAGTCAGCCCCTCCAGCCTCCTCACCCCTTGGACAGTACCCTAGGAACCTTAAACTGAGCGAGGGCGAGTGCACTGGGGCTCTCCAGGTGATTGAGAGCTTTTACTACACCTGCAGAGACAAATGCCTCCAGATTCCATTCTCACAGTCCCTGAATATGCCTCAGGACACAAAGGCTTTTCCCAGGAACACGGAGAAAGGCAGGGAAGCTTCTTACCCCAAAGGGATGAGCTGCACAGGGTTAATCTGTCAACAATTTGGCAGTAGAGTGGGAAGATGTGTGAAAGGCTGGGGAAGACTGAGTTGCAGGTGGGCACGTGCAAAAGCCTTGAGGTGGGAAAGGCCTTCATGTAGTCCAGAAATGAAGAGTCTAAAATGTCTAGAGCTTAGGGACAGTGGGAACATAGTGGTGGAGAGGCAGGCACTGGCCAAATCCATGCATAATTTTTTCATAATGCACATTTTTCATGGACTTTAGAAAGACCCCTCATATGCATGTATATCAGATTTTTTTTTTGCACCAAGATTAGCTATGTTTAAATTCCATTTTCTCTCTTATAAGGATAAATTAACTTTCACATTAGACAAATGCACCCCCTCCCTGTCAATATCTATAAATGTGTGATTGACAAGTGAAGCGTTCGTGGTCTTTGGCCATCTGTTACTCCTGGACTTGACCACGTTTAATGTTTATATTCACAGATGGCTGGATACATGCAGTTGCTTTCATTTTCATTGCTACATCTATTTTTTTGTACATAAAACTTGTATTTTGGTTTATTTTCACTAATAAATTCAAAGCCATTTCACATATGTATTTGTATTTATTACATGTCTACCTTTTGATAGTTACACATTCATTTATGATATTCATTTTGACTTCTAATGCTTACGAGATTTGAAATTCAACTATTTCACTTGAATTTTTTATAAATTATTTTTCAATGCAGATATAGTTGGACACATCTTCAGAATTGTTTATTTTCATTTACCTTAACGGAGTGAGAGATGTAGACAGATACAGAGATCTTCCATCTGCTGATCCACTCCTCAAATGCCTGAAACAGTTAGGGCTGGGCTGGGTTGAAACCAAGAGCCCGCAGAACTCAATCTGAGTTTCCCATATGAGTGGGGGAGACCCAAGGACGTGGGCTGTCACTTGCCGTCTCCTACTGTGCACATGGGCAGGAAGCTGGTGAGAGTGGAGCCAGGACTCAGACCCAGGCACTCTGATATGGGACACAGGCATAACTAATGTGCCAATCACCTTGCCCCTAGCCTATCACCTTAATAATGAACATAACTTTGTGTCTTTTCCTAACATGCACCTTCCTAACTCCAAGTATTTTAATTTGAATTGGATGGCGTATTATTACAACTTAAAATGAAAAACAGAGCTCTGTAGAACATATCTCCTAAAAGATGCTCAACATGGCACAGGATTAAGCACTGTCTACAGTTGTCACTCCCGGGATTTCTGTATTTCTGGAGTCTGTGTCAGTCTTGAAAACGTATTGGATTCCTTTAATTCATGAAACATTAAATTATCTTGTAAACTCATTAAGGCAGCACTCTGCAAAGCGGTGGACTGTGCTTTGCAAGGAACGGGAATTGGGGAGGGACTGTGTTGGGTGTCACGATGACTCAAGTCACTCGCATATGATGCCTGTGATGAGACCTTCTGTGACATGCCCCATTACACTCTCACCGGAGCCCTGGCTTACTCACTGCAGAGGTCAGACTGAAAACGTGCACTTGTCCTTGAGACCCCCCACCCCTTTTCAGTACCTGTGTTTAGTACTCCATCTTATTTGTCAATCTTAAGGAGAACAAGACATTTTTTTTGCTAAAAAAAAAAAAAGTAAACCTGTAAGATTCCTTTTAGCTAAAAGAAAATGATAACCTATATATTCGGAAATCCATCTTGGAAGGATAGCTTTTTACTTGACTTTTGGAATATTAACTTTTTTTTAACCTCATGTATTTCACCTTCCTGATTTAAGAGTACCTTAAATATAGATATCAACAGAGAATTCAACTTTGCCAAACTCAGCCAAAATATGTCTCAAAGTAATTGCACTACTTTCTAGTCCTATGAGTAGTGTGAGAATTTGTCCTTCCTCAAATTTTTATGAATTTTTGACATTGTTAGACTTTATAACTTTTTTCATTATTGTGAGCGTTTTATTTATACAAAGTCACCCCAAAGAGTTTGTGGAAAATTGATTTAAAATATTATTTGTGTGCAAACAACTTTGCGATCCATGTGCACATTTTTCATAATTCTCGTTTCCATGAACTTTTGGATGAACTCTCACAGTTAAACTTCAAAAAGTTCATACAAAATGCATCTCATGAAAAAAAAAAACTGGATTGTTTTGCACCCAAACAAATCTATCTCTAAAAAACTTTTTAGAAAGATTTATTAATTTATTTGAAAGGCAGAAGGATGGAGAGAGGGCAATATCTTCCATCCCTGGCTCGCTCCCCACATGGCAGCAACAGCCGGGTCTGGGCCAGCCCAAAGCCAGGAACTCCATCCTGGTTTCTCAAGTGGATGGCAGGGATCCAAGCATTTGGGCCATCTTCTGCTGCCTTCCCAGGTGCATTAGCAGGGAGCTGGATCAGAAACGAAGTAGCCAGACTCAAACTGGCCCTCTGATAAGGGACACTGGCACTGCAGGTGGTGGTTTAATCCACTGCACCAAAATGCCAACACTTAATGCTATCTTTTCATTTCATTTTTCTGCAAACTTTTTGAAGTCTCCTTGTATTATGGTGCTCTGTTTTTCATTTTCCTGAGGACTGGTGTGCTTAAGAATCTTCCATAATTTTGTTATTACACTGAGTTTCTCTGAATTGACTTTTCATCTTTTTTGCTTTGCTTTTAAAAATGGATTCATAGGTATTAAAAACAGTGTATAAGTGTTCCAATTATAAATGTTTTCTATTATATTTTCATTAATTTCATTTATAGTGTATTTCATTGCACAAAAACACAATGTTGATATAGGTAAATTAAAAATTGTTTCTTTAAATATATTTTCGCTGTTTTACTAAGCAATCCTCAGCATATAAAGATACTTTTCCACATTTAAAAAATTTTTAATTTTTTGTTTTTCACTTTGTCTTTAACAAAATGTGATTTTGTTATATTTAAAATTTTAGTTTTTTATTCATTAATTTATGCTATTTCTTCCATTCTTTCTTTGATTTCTTCATAGTTTTTCACTTTTTTTGAAGAATGTTGATTTTTGTTTTTTCCTTGTTTTAAATAAAATAAATGGAGAGAAGCCATATTTTGCTCTAAATAGTAGTTAATTTACATTTTGGCAAACTTATTGTCATTTAAATTATAAATATTTCAAAATCACCTTTATTATTTTCTCTTAAATCACAGATTAAGCTTATTTTAAATTTCTAAACCACATTCCTTTTTAAAATTTTTACTGGTGATACCTAATTTAATTGATTATTACTAGTGAACATCTTCTATAGCTTTTCCCTGCATTTGTTTTAGAATTTAGAATTTTTTTTTTTTTGACAGGCAGAGTGGACACTGAGAGAGAGAGACAGAGAGAAAGGTCTTCCTTTGCCGTTGGTTCACCCTCCAATGGCCGCCGCGGCCGGCGCGCTGCGGCCGGCGCACTGCGCTGATCCGATGGCAGGAGCCAGGAGCCAGGTGCTTTTCCTGGTCTCCCATGGGGTGCAGGGCCCAAGCACCTGGGCCATCCTCCACTGCACTCCCTGGCCACAGCAGAGGGCTGGCCTGGAAGAGGGGCAACCGGGACAGAATCCGGCGCCCCGACCGGGACTAGAACCCGGTGTGCCGGCGCCGCTAGGCGGAGGATTAGCCTAGTGAGCCGCGGTGCCGGCCAGAATTTAGAATTTTTTAAGAAAAATTTATTTATTTGAAAGGCAGAGTTACAAAGGGAGAGACAGAAAGATCGTCTATTAGTTAGTTCACTCCATGTAAGGCCACAATTGTGAAGACTGGGCCAGACAGGAGCCAGGAGCAGGGAGGTTTATCTGGATCTCCCATGTGGGTGTAAGGGACCCAAGCACTTGGGCCATCTTCTGCTGTTTTCCCAGGCACATTAGCAGGGAGTTAGATCAGAAGTGGAGCAGCTGGGACATGAACCAATGCCCCAAAGGGATGTCAGTGTTGTAGGCTTTACCCCTATGCCCCAGTGCCCCAGTGGAGTCCTTGGAATTTAGAATTCTGATTACAATCTGATTTGTATGATGTATTACTAGAATTCACTAGGTAATTTGGGAGTTTGATTATTGACTTAGTATTTGGCCAAGTTTTGTGTTTTCTGTGTACCTGAAAAATAAGGTATGGTTTCTTTTCATGGTCTATATAATTCAATGTATACATTGAGTAGATAGGTAATATATTTCTATATCCTTATTGATATTTGTGTTGCTTGAACTAGCAGGCTCAAGAAAAATATGATAAATTATTCAACTATCACTATGGATTTGTCCATGTCTCCTTGTAATTCTAGTTTTCATTGTGTATATTTAAGTAAAAAGCCATGAAAGATAATCAATAATCAATGTTAATTTGACTTGGTAAATATTTCCTTTCATCATTAAATAGTATTTCTACTGATCCTTCTTAATGCCATTTTTTCTTAATTTCCATTTTGTTTGCTATAACTTCTTCTTTTTGGATGGCATTTCCCTAGAATATATTTTCCCATCATTAATACACAGTTACATGTGATTTTGATTTTTGGTGATTTTCTCATAAGCAACAATAATTTGGATTTAAAAAAAAATCAGTGTGAGAATTCATCTTTAAAGATGTCTTTAACCTATTTAGAATGAGAATGATTATTGGCAGTTAAACTTACTTTGTATTTGCTAAGTATTTTTTCATGTATCCTTTTGATTAACTTTACTATTTACTCTGGAAATTATATAGTCTATTTTTCATGCAATTAAATTAAAAACATTAATGCCAATAACATAATCTAAAACTAATAGAGTTAGCATTGGGAGGTCCTCCAGTTGGCTCTTGTGTCCCTTTGACATTTCTCCATTGTTTTTTTTTTTCTTCTTTGAGTGTTTGCCTTCTGTCTGGCACCACACACTGCTCCAGGCTCATCTACAGTCCCTGCTCCAGCCCTAGAATCAGGTGCTTGAGAAGGATATCAGAAACGAAGTTCTGGGTTCTACTGATTTTATTTATTTTTTAAAAAATATTTTATTTTTGAACGGCAGAGTTAGAGACATAGGGAGAGAGAGAAAGAAGAGAACTGACATCTGCTGGTTCACTCCCAGAAGGCCGCAACGCCTGCAACTGCACTGATCTGAAGCCAGGAGCCATGAGCATCTTCCTGGTCTCCCATGTGGGTGCAGGGCCCAAACACTTGGGCCATCTTCCACTGCTTTCCCAGGCACATTAGCAGTAGGCTGGATTGGAAGTGGGGCAGCCGGAACGCGAACCAGTGCCCATATGGGATGCCAGCTATGCAGGTGGTGGCTTTACCTGCTACGCCACAAGGCCGGGCTCCTACTGATTTTATTTCAATGATTTGATGTCTTATTTCTATAATTTATGTTGTGTGATTTTCCATATTTGCTAGTTTTCATATGCTCTTCCATTTTTATTAATTTTTTTCTTTTTTGAGCATTTTATGCATAATGCTTTAAAGTCTCTTCACTTTGCTCTACTACTTACAGTTTTGGGGTTACTTGCGGCTGCTGTTGGTTCTTACTCACGTGTATGAGTCAGCTTTTCATTACTACAGCAAATGTCTGATAGGAGCTACTGAGGAAGGAGAAGGCTTATTTAGGCTCATGGTTTTGGAGGTTCACAGTTCAAGATCAGGCAGCCCTGCCCCTGTTTAGGTGAAGCCAGAAGATGGCAAAGTGCGATCACATGGTGAGCAGGAAGTAGAGAGACAGGGGGTATGCTCTTCCTCTGTGTCCATGTGTCTCTATAAAGCCATTATGACTTAATCATGGGGCTCATACCCAAGCAACCTAATTCAATCCAATCACTTCTCAAGGCTCCACCTTCAGACATAATCCATCAAGCTTTCACTCTTAATCCATCAGCGGTTAACACTGGTCTATTTTTATTTTTTTTGTAATTTTTTTTTTTGACAGGCAGAGTGGACACTGAGAGAGAGAGACAGAGAGAAAGGTCTTCCTTTGCCGTTGGTTCACCCTCCAATGGCCGCTGCGTCCAGCGCGCTGCAGCTGGTGCACCGCGCTGATCCGATGGCAGGAGCCAGGTACTTATCCTGGTCTCCCATGGGGTGCAGGGCCCAAGAACTTGGGCCATCCTCCACTGCACTCCCTGTCCACAGCAGAGAGCTGGCCTGGAAGAGGAGCAACCGGGACAGAATCCGGCGCCCTGACCGGGACTAGAACCCGGTGTGCCGGCGCCGCAAGGCGGAGGATTTGCCTAGTGAGCCGTGGCGCTGGCCTTAACATTGGTTTATTAACCATTAACATCAGACTTTGGGATTTAAATTTCTGCATGGCTTTGGGGAGCCAAATCCTGTTCAAACTGTAACACCACGGTAATTCAATTTCTTATCCATTTGTCTTTTTCTTTATTTAGCAAGATTATCTTCAGTAGGGGTTATTCCCATATATCTCTTTATGTCATTGGCAATGGGATAATTTCTTCAATGGAGTTTCTCTTTTTTTAAATTGTCCTGTGGATTTCAGTCTTTGGTGATGTTTTATGCTAATTTTCCAATTTGGAGTTCCTATGAAATGGGGTGTAATGGATGTAGTCATCCAATTATTGGCCAGGCAAGTGTTTATAGTTTATGATTTCTTATTGGTGTTTTATAACACGTGCCTAAAGACAGCAACTTTCTTACAACCTCCTTGAGCAGCTGGCCACAATGCTTTAAGTACTTATCCCATGGGAGGCCAGGATTAGGATTTAAACATGTGCACTGGGGTATAGCTTGAAATCTCGAGTCACCATATAAGCATTAAAGTCTTAGCCTCAATGGGATCCTGATTCTCTCTGAGTACCCTGGGTTAGTGATGGTTCTCTGCTCTGACTCTGAGCTTCCTCTTTGTTAGAGAATCTGGGAACTACTCTTTCTTGGTTTCTAGTTGAACTTAGAATTTCTAAGCTCTTACTAAGTCCCAGTATTTATAAATGTTTGCAACAGGAGCTAATGTTTCCATGTTTGTTCATTTTGCTTATCAAATGAAGACATACATGTATTATAGACTGTGTGCTAGGCATCATTCCCAGAAATTTGCAAACAATAAATTACTTAATCAATGCTACATCCTCATGGGGTTGCACAGGATTCAAATACTGGGATATCATCTCATATTATCCTGGGAAGATTTTTATGCTCATTCTTATACCCCTACTTTAATTTATATTTGCATCCTAGCAATTTATTATATCAGTCTAATTTGTCTGCACATTTTTTCCTAATGAACCGTAAATTCAATAAGGTCAAGACCATGACTTTAACACCATATACTAGCAATTTTCATAGACTGTGGTGTAACTTTTTTTTTTAAAGAATGAATTACACCATGTATGAATGAAGCTTGAAGGTGGTATATCAAAGTTCATACTTTTTTTTGGTGACTAATTTTGAAATAGGTTATGCAAATATAGCTTTCATATAAGTTATTTATTTTTTGTCTTAAAGAAAATAATAACCATCTCCTTTCTCTATCAAAGTTCAAGTTCTGATAAACATACGTTTCAGGGATATATTTATAAATGTAATGTGATCTTTATCTCCCAAGATCTTTATTACATACTTTCTTGGGTTAGTCAGGATATTCTAGAATACTTTCCACTTTCCTTGGGCCAGGAATGGTAACACTATGGACCCAGGAATTAAAAGTGAAAATAATTTATGATAAGAAATTGTGGAAGCAAGTATGACTATCATGTAATCAATTCATAAAATCTGATAGCAAATAAAAGACTATATCACTCAAAGGTTCACTTAAGTATTAATAGGGATACCATGTTTATTGCAGTTCAATTCACAATAACTAAGCTATAGAATCAACCCAGATGTCCATCAACTGATGAATGGATTAAAAAAAGTGGTATTTATAAACTATAGAATGCTACTCAGTCATAAAAAAGAAAGAAATTCTGTCTTTTGCAAAAAATGGATGCAACTGTAAACCAGTGTGTGGGGAGCAATCCGGACTGGACTGAGTTACTGGAATTAGGACTTATTCTATGCATCTGCTCTCCCACAATATGGCGCTGGGAGAGAAGTAAACAGCTTCCGCACAGCTGCCTCCAGTTCAACTAATAAACTGTAGGACTTGCTCCTGATTGGAGAGCAGCGTACTCGGCGTGTGGGCAGCCGAGTTGGGATTGGCAGAGGAGGACTATAAAGGAGGAGAGAGACGGCATGCACCAGGAACATCTATGGGGAACATCTATGGGGAACATCTAGCTGAAGGAACACCTGTGCAGCCCCCGAGAAGAGCCGGCCGGCGGTGTGCCGCTCCCCTGCGGAAGTGGGGAATGTGGCCAGGGGGAACTGCCCTTCCACGGAGGTGGAAGGGATAGTAGCCAACCCGGGAAGAACCAGCAGCAAACCCGGGGAGGGCCGAGCAGACGAAAGAACAGCGCAGGGTCCTGTGTCGTTCCTCCACGAAGAGGGGGAGCGACATAATGGTGCCGTGACTCGGATATGAAGCCCAGGCAGGGTTTAGTGTTGCTCCTCCACGAAGAGGGGGAGCGACACCAGTGCACTTTGGGAAATAAGCCAGTCCCCCAAAGACAAATACCATGTGTTTCTTTGATATGTAGTAGTTAATGTTGAATATAAAAAATGTATAGGAATTAAATGGACATCTTGTGATTTGATTGCTGTTTTTAGCCCTTGTTTACACTCCTGTGAAACTGTGTCTTTCTACTTTTTACTTGTTGAATATTATGGCTAGTGGTGCATTAAGCCTAAGTGGAATGAAATTACGTTTTTGCAAAAATTAAAGAAAAAAGGGGCTGACACTGTTGTGTAGCGGGGAAAGCTTGCAGTGCTGGCCTCCTTTATGGATGCCGATGCGAGTTCTGGCTGCTCCACTTTCAATCCAGCTCTCTGCTAATGCGCCTGGGAAAGCAGTGAAGATGGCCCAAGTGCTTGGGCCCTTGCACTCATGTAGGAAACCTGGAAGAAGACTCCTGGCTTTGGATTGGCCCAGCTCTGGCTGTTGTGGACATTTGGGGAGTGAACCAGTGATGGAAGATCTCTCTGTTTCTTTCTGTCTCTCTCTCTCTCTGTAACTCTGCCTTTCAAGTCAATACATATATCTTTAAAAAATAAAAAAAAAGAAGAAAGGAAGAAAGGAGGATGATTGAGGGAGATATGAGAGGAGTGAGAGAAATATGGTTATATGCTTAGAATTGTACCTATGAAGTATATGAAATTTGTTCTCATTGTATTAGTAAAATTAAAAAGAAAGTGGGGACAGTGCATAGAATGTACATGGACTTTGAATTATGAGTCAGCTACACTTTTAGCTTTGTAATGTAAAACCTGATATTATCCAGACCTCATTTTCCTCCTTCGTAAAATGATAAAATTGTTTACATTTAATGCTGTCTAGATGATTAAATGAGAAAATTTATATGAAAGCAACACAGTTCCTGGCAATCAAAGACCTTCAATAAATGTGATTTCAAATCTTCCATCCTTACTTTGTCCCTGAAATAATTCACAGTTTCATTATTTGCTTAATCTCTTTGGTGAAAACATTTGGGGTATCTAAACCTCCTTGTGTACATTTTAGAAGAAAGGAAATACTCTTGCAATTTCTTCTTCATCAAGAGCCTGCAGTATGAGAGAGCAGATTTATGCCCTCATAAGGCAACATAAGATGAATTATTTAATTTTAAGCTCTATATATTTTAAAATTTTGATGTTCACTTTATAAAGTGGCTTGACATCTATACAATTTATATTATTTTATCATTTCAAAATGGCTTTAGTGGGATTATTTTTAAAAGTTATTGGATCATTTTTCTATCTTAGGGGAGTAAAATGTTCTTCTTCTCTAGCTATAATAATTCTTTAATACTGCTCTTGTAATCCTCTATCAAAATTAATGAACATTGTTATAACTTGACTATAGCCACAATTTATTTTTATGATGCAAATGTTCTCTAAGTGGGTGAGATGAATTAAATTCCTGTTTTCTTTTAATATTTAATTAGCTATAAAAGATAAGAGAAATGATAAATTTCCTAACTCCTATTTAGTGTGACTATCTACTTAGTACAGAAACAATAATAAAGATTATTATTTGTATTTGATTTTTCAGTTTACAAACTACTTTAAATATTTCTTATTAAATCTTTCCTAGAATACTCTGACGAAGGGGTTACTATTAGTATTTTAATATGAGAAAAATTAGTCTCAAAGGGTTAATTTGGCCAAGGACACCAGGCTTGTCGGTATTAAAATGAGATTCCAACTATGTTTTGTTTTCCTTATTATAAAACATTAATTGCCCAGCATATACTTCAATTTCAAATTTTAAATGTGATTTTAAGTGATATCTTGGACTTTAAGGCCATTTGTTTAAAAATATTATTTGGTTTTGATAGAAGAAAATATATTATTATAGTAAACAGTTATAGCACTAAATGACCTTCAGTTGTCTAGGGACAAATTGAAATACACAAAAGTATGCAGACTATAAAAATTTTACATATGGAATTAGGAGATTTGTATATCGAGGATATTGTGTAGAGATATACCAAAGGTTGAGGACATTATGCTAAGTGAAGTGTACCAGTTACAACAGAATAACCACGTCACGGGCCCATTTACATGTGGTGCTCACTGTAGTTAAATTCATAGATGTGGAGTCAGAATGGCAATTACCAGGGGTGGGCAGGAGGGAAGAAAAAAAAGTTTAATGGGTACAGAGTTTCAGTTTTGCTAAGTGAAGAGTTCTGGAGATGGAGGACAGAGGGAATGATTGTAAAACAATGTGAATGTACTTAACACTGCTGAACTGTGTGCTGAAGATGGTTAAGATGGTGAATTTTATGCTGTTTGCTACAATGGATAAAAAGAGGTATACCAAAGATTTCTAACATTATTGAAGATATGAGTTCCTTATGTATTTGATATTGAAATATTCTGTTTTCTACTAATAGTGCATTTATTTTTAAAATTTTAAACTAAATTGACATGTTCAAGAATGCCTTTTGCACATTTCAGGCACCATTCACTTCCCCTAAATGGTACAAAGGTATGAACTTGTTTGTAGACAGTGTAGGGATGGCTGGTATACCAAGAGGGGCACTGCAGTCGGATGCAACATCTTGTGTAAGATATGGGGTGGGAAGATATGACAGCCTCTCATGCCTGGGAGGCCGGTGAGGGTGGGGGCCATGAAAGGCCACGAGCATGTGGAGGGGGCCTTTGTGGCTAATGATCAACATAGAGTTTTAAATAACTGGCAGTTGGCAAAGTCACTAGCACAGGTGTGAAGGGCAGATTGGAGAGGAACAAACTGGAGGCAGAAGTAGGCTGCTGGTATGGCCCAGAGCCTGCAAGGAAGCACAGGGATATAGAGAGCAAAGGGGTATGGGACTCAGAGACAGCAAGACTACAGATTCCCTGGGACTTCTGCACCCCCTATAGATTTTAATACATGAAGACTTTTCTCAGTAGAATGTCATGAAAATAGATGATCAATTGAGTAAGAAGAAATCTGGTATTGATTGCAAACATATCATTTCAGCATATATTCAGTTGTCTTCTCTAGGAGGCTTTGTTTATAAAATTTTTGTTTATATTTTAACAAAAATTAATACCTGAGGTCTTGAAATGGATCAGCTGTGACCAGAGGTGTCTCCACTGAGTGTTCAAAAAGAGCTCCTTCAGGTCCTAAAGGAAAATGAAGCATACATCAGTACTGCAGATGGCATCAAACACATTAAACTCTTAGTCTAGACAGTCATCTCCCAGTATCTGTGGGGGGTTGGTTCCAGCAGCCCTGTGGATATCAAAGTCCATGGATGCCCAAGTCCCTTGTACAAAATGGAATAGTATTTGCCTATAGCATATGCATATCCTCCTGTATGCTTTAAATTATCTCCAGATAACTTACAGTACCAAACACAGGGTAAATGCTGGGCAAATGGTTATCATTTACGGAATAAAGGCAAGAAAAGAGGTTTGCACGTATTCAGTGGACATGGCAATTTTTCAAATACTTTTGTTCCATGGTTGAATTCATTTATGTAGAACCCATGGATATGGGTTGACTGTGTATTAAAGCACGGGTCGATTTTGTCCTTTGTTGCCTAATTTGTGCACATGTTTAATTACAGGGAAAAAAATCAGCACAATTCCTTCCCTTTTCTGAGGCTATCACAATATTCAATCAACAAAATATGATTTTCAAAGCAATTACAAAGCAGAAGACTTATTTTAAAACTAGAGAGCAACATTAGCCCTCAAGTTCAAAAATTCCTGTTGAACTTTGCATATGTCCACCTACTTTTTAGGTAATATTAAGTAGACCAGTTCTAGGTTTTATGTATGTAACTTGTGCCTTGTGCCGTTTATTTCTAAGGCACACAGAAAAACAAAAACTTTAAATATTTAAATATTTCTAGGAAGCAGAATGTTCCCAGTCTCAATAGTCTGGGAACTTAATTACATGCAAGGCCCAGTGTCAGGGGCAAGCGCCAGCAGTTTGTTCCATCCTAACTTGCTTAATACCCAGGTGCCTGTGCTGGAGGCACTATCATCCCATTTACTGACGAGGAAACTGACGAGCAGGAAGGTTAGTTAACTTGCCTAGGGTACCTTGAGTTCAGAGTCCAGACTTTTATAAGATTTCTTATACACTGTTAACAAACAAGACACAAGACAGAAAGCAGTGTGCCGGGAGAAAAGCGCAGCTCCATTATTGTGGAGTTGTCAGCAGGTAAGAGTTACTTTACCGCCGGAGGATTATACAGTAAAATGCAGTGGGCCTGGACTTTAAAATGAGCAGACAGGCCGGCGCTGCGGCTCACTAGGCTAATCTTCCGCCTGTGGCGCTGGCACCCCGGGTTCTAGTCCCAGTCAGGGCACCGGATTCTGTCCCGGTTGCTCCTCTTCCTGTCAAGCTCTCTGCTGTGGCCCGGGAAGGCAGTGCAGGATGGCCCAGGGCCTTGGGCCCTGCATCCGCATGGAAGACCAGGAGAAGCACCTGGCTCCTGCCATCAGATCAGCGCTGTGCACTGGCCGCAGCGGCCATTGTGGGGGTTAACCAACGGAAAAGAAGACCTTTCTCGCTGTCTCTCTCTCTCTCACTGTCCACTCTGCCTGTCAAAAAAAAAAAAAAAAAAAAAAAAGAGCAGACAAACATGAGCATAGGGAGTTTGCGGACAAGGATTTCAAGGACAGCATTACCCCATGGGCATCAAAATGTAATGTGCATGGGCACAAAGAAAGCAATCTGATCCACTGGAAACATAATGGATTCAGCATGGAAATACAGGTTTATCATTTGCATTGCGCTCAGACTGTTTCTTGTCCACATATACCCATTATGATTTAGCCAGGTACTGTGTTTCTGGCATGGTCCTAACTCTGCTGTAGGCTCTGACTCTGGCTTAGGACCGCTTTGGCTTTGGCCTGATAATCTTGTTTAGGCACTCTCCTGTTCTAGGACTGTGGTTACATCTTACAAATAATTTGTTTTTCTTTATCTTGGTTCCATAGGATCTCAGGACTCCTCTTCACATTGTGTAGACTTTCCTTTTTAGGAAATAAATTTTTCATCTTTTAATCTGTGCTTGTACTAGTTTTGATGTTAGATATAGGAAAAATAATTGTTTGAGTGAAAGTTCCCAGACACTAGGTTAAGAAACCACCATTCTGGACAAAAGTCTTCTCAGCATCCCACATTGAGTAGACAAGTCACAATACCCTCACATCATCCATACAAATTACCAGCTCTGTTAGCTCCATTCCTGCCATCGTGGATTTCTTTAAACATGAAGCTATGATGAAAACCCATACTGACATCCTCATTCAAGAAATCATAGCTTGTGGCACATAAGAGACTTATATCAGTACACAGTGAACTTTTAAAACTACAACCAGGTTTAGTAGCATGATTTACATAAATGCTATGACCAGCTAAAATAAATGAAGACATATAAATGAAGGTTAACATGTCATGAAAATTCTTATCATCATTCATGTAAGTAATATTCATATGAGAAACAGATTCTGGAATGAGTCACACTTCCTGTAAGTGCCATGTAAGCAAACTTATTTGCTAAAAGGGAGTATTACATTAAGTAAGGCTATAAACATTGGTGTTTCCACAATAAAGTGTGCCAACCAAATATGATAGAATAATGTCTGGTTTGCTAGAAGCACAGATAACATTCCTATTTGGCCTAGAGTGGAAAACGTGTGCAATACTTGTATGCCCTGCATTCTTTTCTTTCCTCCTTCCTTCTCCTGATTTGTAAAATATCAAAGGAAAGTAAAGAAAAATCCTATGGGTGGGGGCTCTGGTGTAGTGGGCTAAGCCTCCACCTGTGGCGCCAGCATCCTAAATGGGCGCGGGTTTGAGTCCTGGCTGCTCCTCCTGCTAATGGCCTGGGAAAGCAGTGGAAGATGGCCCAAGTCCTTGGACCGCTGCACCTGTGCGGGAGACCTGGAAGAAGCTCTTGATTCCTGGCTTTGAATTGGCGCAGCTCTGGCTGTTGTGGTCTTTTGGGGAGTGACCCAGTAGATGGAAGATCTGTCCCTTCCTCTCTCTGTTTGTAATTCCACCTTTCAAATAAATAAAAAATATTTAAAAAAGAAAAAAATCCACTTGAAGTGATTAACTGATAGGACAAGTGAAGATATGCTCAATGTAATTTTACACAAATAGATCTACCGTGTTTCAAATAGCACTGCTTGAGTGGTGCTGTGCTGTGAGAAACTGAGAAGGGTCTTTACATATCATCAAACAACAATGGTTTCTTTCCATGACTAAGCTAAATGAAACAAAAGAAATGTGGATCATAAAATTTAATGTAATTATTTTTTCTGGTTCTATACAAAAGATATAATACTAGAAAAAAGTTTAAACAATTCTGTTCTCTATAAGCATATATCATATCCTTTTAAAAAATCAAGCTAGAAAAGGCAATGTAGTGTAGTTGCATATGCCATTTTTAAAAAGAGGTTTTATTTATTTGAAAGGCAGAGAGAGAGAGAGACTGACTGACTCTCCCATTTGCTGATTTACTCCCCAAATGCCCCCATTAGCCAAGACTGGGCTAGACCAAAGCCAGGAGCTAGGAGCTCAATCCGTCTTCTCTGTGGATGGCCGTGACCCAACACTTGAGCCATCAACTGCTGTGTCCCAGGGTATGTATTAGCAGGAAGCCGAGTCAGGACTCAAAAGCTGGGTACTGGCATATGGGATGCAGGCACCCCAAGGGGCATTTAACTGCTGTACTGAACGTTCACCCCAGCATTTTTAATTTGAGCACAGTTTCATTCTTTTTCCTCTAAGACCTGAAATCATTCACACTGTCAGTGGCACTATTTAATAGACAAACACAACTCAAGTCTAAGTTCATGACAATTATCTTCTAAGATGAGCATAATTAGTGATATTACATTGGCATGTGATGATAGTACTGCACTTTTGGCAGATATAAACTTTTTTTTTTTTTTTTTTTTTTTTTTTTTTTTTTTTTTTTTTTTTTTGACAGGCAGAGTGGATAGTGAGAGAGAGACAGGGAGAAAGGTCTTCCTTTTGCCATTGGTTCACCCTCCAATGGCCGCCACGGCTGGCGTGCTGCAGCCGGCGCACCGCGCTGATCTGAAGGCAGGAGCCAGCTGCTTCTCCTGGTCTCCCATGGGGTGCAGGGCCCAAGTACTTGGGCCATCCTCCACTGCACTCCCAGGCCACAGCAGAGAGCTGGTCTGGAAGAGGGGCAACCGGGACAGAATCTGGTGCCCCGACCGGGACTAGAACCCGGTGTGCCGGCGCCGCAAGGCGGAGGATTAGCCTATTGAGCCGTGGTGCCGCAGCAGTTTTTCTATCATTGCAATTCTAAGTACTCAAATTATATGATCTTAATTATATCATTAATATTCAACTCCAAAGTAAATACTCCTTGGAACCTATATAATTAAAAAATTTTTCCCTAAATGGTTTCATAAAATGACTCTTTGTAAATAGTTGCTGATTTTCAATGTACTTTTTTTCCCTTTCATGTTGGCACTCATATTTAAGTATTTCCAACCAAGATTATATGACAAAGTCATCGGTTTAACACTTTGTGTGTGTGTGAAAATAGAACGCATTATTTGCATTTGTTTAATCTAAGTTTTAGGCAGGGGAAGAAAGTTCTATTATATCATATCATTATGTAAATCATGCATTAAAATAACCCTTTATAGTATGCATTGTTTATACAAGTAAGTATAGCCAAAAAGGAGGAAAAAAAAGGAAAATAGTCTTATGGTGTTCACTTTTATTCTCCTGGTTTATAGTACATATCACTGAATTAGACAACGTATCTGCTCTGGCCATATCTGCTCTGAAGTAGTAGTATTTGGACAACACCCTGCTGTTCTGGACCCCAGAACATTTAATGATGAATGATACTCATGTGAGGAGCTGTGGTACAACATGGATTGAAATGGTGGAAAGAGTAGTTGAAGAATTCATGGATAAATTCGAGCAATATATACCCAAGTACATGTTAGGCTTTTCTATCTGTACTGGTAACTATAAGGCTAATTCCACTTATTCACTGAGCATTTGTGGACTGAGAGGGGCTTTTCAAGTGGTGCAAAACAATTCCGTCGCTTCGCTTCCCATCCTTGCCAAACTTGCACATCGTGTTTCTCCTGCCTCCCATTCTGCGCAGTCTGTAAGCACTTTGAACTGTTTTTGCTTTTAATACTCCAGTGAACATGCTCTCATATACGGAGCAATGGGCTCCATTATGGTGAATTTCCTTCCTGTCATCTGGATCCAAGCCATGGGAACTCAGTTTCTCCTGCAGCAGAATGGCTATCGTGTTATTCCTCTCACCACGTTTCTGTGCCTTCCCACTCTCCTCTGGTCTTTTCTTAGCCTCTAATGTTGGCATTTTTCAGAGCTTAGCTGGATGATGATGCCCATGTTTGTGTCTCTAGCCTGGACTTCTGTCCTGGGAAATAGAGAGCTCACACCCAATAACTCACTTACCTTACCCACTTTTCTCCAGGTATCGTCAACTTCAGTATGTAAAGTGTGAGCTTTTGCTGCTTATTGCTATACAAATATAGTCTCTTGCTCAAGGCTTCTCTATTCCCCAGAGAAAAATGCCATCACTCAGCAACAAATACTGTCATTACCTAGACAGTAAGCCATTGCCCAGGAACAAATATCATATAAGTCTCTCCCTGGATGCCTGCCACCAGGGAATCCGCTGGCCAGTCTCTACATGTCAGACACTAATTTGGAGGAATTTACTTCCCTCTAGGACTAATGCTACCATCAAGTCCAGATATTTTAAACAAGTCCTCTAGCTGATTCAGATGTACCTGTGCAAGTTACCAACATAGCTGCTTATCAGTTTTTCTCACCTGGTTCTCTAATAGCAACATCATGGCCTAGAAGGAAGCCTGGGCTACAGAAAAGCTCATGGTTTCTGATTTCCTGAAGGATGGGTTAGGCATGAGGCAATCTTAGCCGTTGCTCAGACTTTTTCCTTACAGAGTGTATGGCCCTACAGTGCAATAATATTCTATTAGGAGTTGTGCAGTCCTTTGCAGACATTAACACTTAAGCGAGAGTACAGTAGACATTCTCATCCCATTTTTAGAAGTGAGGAAATAGTCAAGAAGACTGAGTTACGTGCTTGAGCTCATGCAGCTAGTACCTGTTGAGGTAGGAATACAATCGAGATATCTAAAGCCCACACTCTCAATACAGAAGCTTCTCCAATTACAGTGGGGTTGTGTCACTACACCACTATAACAAGCACCTGAGAGGATCCGCTTATGAAGGAAGGAGGTTTATTTCAGCTCACCGTTTTGGAGGCTCACAGTCCAATATCGGGTGGCCTCTGGTGTCTGATGAAGGTGGTGGATGGCAGACTGTGTGCAGAGAAACTATCCCACAGTGAGCCAAGAAATAGTGGGTCAAAGAGTGTGCTCATCCAACCATAGGACTCCTCTCTAGCAACTTAATCCACTCCAGTTACTTCTCAAAGGCTCCACCTTCAGACACCACAGTTGGATTAAGTTTTCCTCATGCCAGCTCCATTAACATAAGCCTTTGGGTTTTAAATATCTGTGTTAATTGGGCAACCACATCATGTTCAAACTAAAGCATCCCAATAAACTCATCACAAAAGACTACTGTAGTGTAAAACACATGGAATCCATCTACACATCTACCCTATTGCACACCCCAGCTCTGCTGCACAGTGCACCACAGAGCATCAGCTGTGTTTCCCTAGGCCTGCAAGGCTGGGTGGGAGCTGTGGCCACTGCTACCACCTAGCATCCCAAAGAGGATTGGGCTGCACAGCTCTTGCCTGGAATGAGCCAAATTCAACACTGAGTATAATTTGTTCTGAATTCAAAAGTTGAAAAATCTTAAGTTGAACTGTTGTGAGATGGATTTCTTTTCTTTTTTTTCTTTTATTTAATGAATACAAATTTCATATGTACAGCTTTTAGGGATATAGTGTTTCCTCCCCCTCATTCCTGCCCTCCCACCCCCCTTCCCATCCCACTCCCTATTCCCTCTCATTCCATTTTCCATTAAGATTCATTTTTAATTGACTTTATATACAGAATGACAACTCTATACTAAGTAGAGAGTTCAACTATTTTCACCCACACAGACACACAAAATATAAAGTACAGTTTGAAGACAAGTTTTACTGTTAATTCCCATAGTACACCTCATTAACATGGGGAGCAAGTGCACAGTGACTCCTGTTGTTGATTTAACAACTGACACTCTTATTTATGACGTCAGTAATCACCTGAGACTCTTGACATGAGCTGCCAACGCTATGGAAGCCTTTTGAGTCTACAAACTCCATCTGTTTTTAGACAGGGCAATATGCAAAGTAGAAGTTCTCTCCTCCAGAGAAAAGTACATCCTTCTTTGATGGCCCCTTCTTTCCACTGGAGTCTCACTCACAGAGATCTTTCATGCAGAACCGTTTTTACCACTATGTCTTGGCTTTCCATGCCTGAAATGCTCTCATGGTATTTTCAGTCAGATCTGAATGCCTTAGGGGCTGATTCTGAGGTCAGAGTGCTGTTTAGAGCACTTGTCATTCTATGAGTCTACTCTGTGGACTGCTTCTCATGTTGAAACTTTCTCTCCTTTGTAATTCTATCTATTGTTATTACCAGACTCTTGGTCTTATTCATGTGATCCCTTTTACTTATGGCCCTATATACATGATCAATTCCATACTTAATATGATCACTTTATCACATAAGATGGGATTAGTGCCACCCAGATAAATGGGATTTGGAGTCCCCTGGCAAGTTTTAGCTTCACCCTTAGGGGTAAGTCTGTGGGAATGTGTGCCCATCTGTATAGCTCCTCCCTCTCTCATTCCCACTCTTATTTTTAACTGGGATCTATTTTCAATTGACTTACTACATGTGAGATGGATTTCTAATTGTACCAATGAACAGCGCATTTTTCATTTTTTTCCATTTGGCTCCACTTGAGAGATTTATGTACTATTTATTTACACAGGTCCAACAGTGCAGTCAATAAATTTCTGACAAAACATGGCACACTTATAAGCATTTAACATGACTTTGCAGAGTTCATTTACCCTAAAGAAACTTACTAACCCGGGAAATAGCTTTGAAGCCCGGGAACAAAGACTGTAAAGAAATTCCTAAATGTATTTGTCTGGTAAATTTTCACTCTTCATGTTGCATTTGAGCAACATCATAATCAATGAAGGACCACAAAAATTCTTTCATTATATGTATTACATGTTACACTTGGTACTTCAAAATTTCCAGTTCACTAGCTAAGGTTAGATGATACATAAATAAAAAGCATGAATGTTATTTATAAAATGCCCACTTTCTAGTTCAAGGTTTTTTTTATAGAAGAGCTTTATTTAATAAATACAAATTTTGAAAGTACAGCTTTAGGATTATAGCCGTTCTTCCCCCCATAACCACCCTCCCACTCGCAAGCCATCCCATCTCCTACTCTCTCTCCCATCCCATTCTTTATTAAGATTCATTTTTATTTATGTTTATAGACAGAAGATCAGCTAGTCCAAGTTTTTGCTCAATAATTACACTATGAGTGCTTATGATGCTCCAGAATAACCTACATCTGTGGACATAAACATCTTTATTCCATCATAACATTCACAATATGTAATGGAGTTACTAATAGCTCACTTAAACACGGGCAAAAGATGTAAAAAAAAACCAAAAAATAGAGTGGGAAAGAAAAATAACACATTTATGCAGTCATTTACAAAGCTGAGACATGGAATTTCAGCAACTATAGTAGTATTTTGGTAAATGTAACTTTTAGCATTGTTGAGTTTCACACAGGTGCCAGCGAAGAGCTGGTCAAGGCCAAGAACTTGCAGCACTTTCTGGACTTTGGGGCTCATACCACTGATACCTCTGATCCTGATGGCAAAGGCCAGTTTGGGTTCTGCAGGCACATGGAGGTTGCCAGCTTCTCTCGCCATCCTTGCCATCTGAATTTCAGTTCCTGCATCTGCCTGTGTTCCTTGCGGTAGTGCTCAGCTTTTTCATAGATAAGTTTCCTCCTGGCCTTTCAAAGCATCTTTTTGGGCAGACTTCTTTCTCAGGCACTTGATCTGCAGCTCTGCAAAATTTTGCCTTTTTTTTTTAGGGGTTTCTGGCACAGCAGGAACCTTCTTCCTCTTTTAGCACCCTCCAGTCAGAAAACAGCTGATCAGTGCATTTCTAATGGCAACAGCACTTGGGCTACTTAGTCCCTTATTAATTAGACCATAGTCAATTTCCTCTCATTAGATTTCCTAGTGCCCTGTATGAGTATTTCAGTAAGAACCAGGATCACTACTGCTTTAGACTATGCAGCACTTACTTGATTATGATTTTTTATACTTTGTTTGGTCAGGAACTAAACATTGCATAAAATCATGTGTTAGGATTGTATTTCCCTTCTAGGTGAGGAAACATTGCTTCCTTTTCATTTGGGAGTGTTGGTAACATTGCGTGAGAGACTAGTGTTGCTATTGATGTTCAGAAAAGTGAAGTAAATTGATCCAACCAGTATCTGATTGCTTGTGTCTCCTGTTCTTTATAGAAACTCAGCCAGCAAATTCAAAATGTGTTTCGAATTTTTTTCTTTAAATTTCTTCTTTTTAGTACTCCCCAGTAAGTCTTGCGAGAACCCTATTCAAACTTCAGTTCAAGAAGAATTTTTGTTTTTCTAGAAATACAGGGCATTAAATACCTGATAGAATGGAATAGAAGAAGCTTGGAAAAGATTCTCGGACTGTTCAGACGACATAGGAATACATGATAAGCCCTTGGGTTACACTCACTAGAGAGAAGCAAAGGGTAAGAATATGGTGGAAGAAGATTGGTGAGGTTTTCATTCTTCTCGTAGAGTTCCAAAGAATGTCCAAAGAAATGCCATTAAGAAAAACCAAACACACACGCTACCTTTTCTTTTCTACCTGAAATATTGTGGCTTAAGCTCGCTACGTACAATTTGTTTTTGCAGAAGTGCACTCCATGAGAAATCAATTTTTTCAACAGCTACTACATACCAGTTACTCGAAGTCTGTCCGTGCCGACCACAACTTCCTCCTCATCAACCGTAAACAGGGGCTTGCCCTCTCTGGAGTTGATCTGAAATTGCTGACTCTGAACTTCTACCATTTGGGGACCTGAAGAATTATAATAAAACAGTTTATTGTAAAGTATTTATTATAAGTAGTGTTTAAACCTCTATTTTATACATCATATCATCAAGCAACACCAAATAACTAGATATTTAATATTTTGTACCAATATTTTTATTTATTTCTACTTCGTGCATTTTAAACCTAAGTCTAGAATAGTATTGAAATTAATCATGTCAAGCATATGCTAATATAAATCAAATATATGTATGAATAAATTTAAAACTTACCAAAATAATATATTTATTTTAATCATAATCAAAGTTGTATTCATTTGGTTATTAACCACTAGGGAATTTGCATTCTGAAATGTGAGATTTATGAAAGACTATATTACAGAAAGCTTGCTTTAGGGATCCAAGTTCACCCAGAAGCTTAATCACACCCTGAGTCTCAGAAGAGCCCCTTTCCTCTTACCACATGGGAAAGCCTGGGCAACACTCTCCTGTTCTTCCCCTGAGAAATTTCCGATTGCTTCGTGACATTATTCCTTCTATTTCACTTTCATCTCTAAGTTTAATCTCTCCCCCTGGGCTGTAGACACATTGTCTGCCAACTCACAAATCTGTTCGGCACATGATTGTGTGTGCCCACTGTGTGCCAGGCCCTGGAGGTACTGTGCCCAGTGGGGCATGGAAGATCATGCTTGGCTTCTCACCCGCTCGCCCACTCATGCACACAGACACGCACCCCAGGCAGTCATCCTTGTGTGACGTCCAGCTTCCCTTGTGCCTTACTTCCCTGTGTGTCCACTTAACCCGGCAGCTTTGAGACTCAAGCTCTCTAGAACACAGCTTTCACCATTGGCTTAAATAACTACCAGAATTTTCCAATGTGTAGTGTGTTTTATTTTCTCAGCTGTAAAAATGAGGTAATTGAGAAACAGGTCATGTGTTATAAGTTTTGTGTTTCTCATCGTACTCATTAAAATTGCTGGGTACCTGATAGAAATTTTAAAAAGCTTTTCAATTAATGTATAAATTACTTTTAAACATGGTCACCAAATAATTCCTGTTCTCATATAGATTTATTAATTTGTACTTCAAAACCTTCCAAGGATTCTTCAGTTATAAAAATAGATAAATAAATACATATTTTTGTTGAGAGAAGTAGGTATAAAGTTCACTTTTTCCATTTTTTTTCACTTTTTCTAGGTTTACTTTTTTTTTTTAGAAAACATGGCTTTGTTTTGGATATTTGTGTGCATTTTCCTTTTAAATTTATGTTCACTGTTTACCTCTTCTCTTTTTTCCCTAAGGCTGAGGGACAGAGAGTGAGCGAGAGTGAGCAAGAGAGAGTGAGAGTGTTTCATCTCTTGGTTCACTCCTCAAATGTTGGTGATGACCTGGGCTGGGCCAGGCTGAAGCCCGGAGCCTAGAACTCTATCCACATCACCCATGTGGTTGTCGGGGCCCAAGCACTTGGGCCATCTTCCCCTGCTTTCCCAGGCATACCAGCTCAGATGCAAAGCAACCAGGACTCAAACTGCCGCTCATATGGGATACTGGTGTTTCATCTGGCAGCTTAACCTGCTGTGCCACAATGCTGGCCCCACTGGTTTACATATAATGATGGATATGAAGTTACCTGACTTTAAAATTAAGAAAAAGAAATTAGAATAATGTATCCAGTAAAAGTCCACTGTTCTGTTCATTGGAGGGTCATATAATTCTAGAAGGCCTTATTAAATGAAAAGCGCTAAACTTACATTTAATTGACTTCATATTTTTCTGCAACTATTATTTAATATACTCATATACTGATGGCATATTCAACAACTAGATTTAGTTGCACTTTACTTATCAAAGTATCAAAGCCATATAAATCCTTACTGAAAAGACATGTAGGAAAGTGAATCCCTTACATGCAAAACAAGTTGATTGAATGCTTTTTATGTGCAAGGTTCTGTGCTAAGAACCAAGGCTAAATAAATGAGTGACACACAGCTCACAGCTTGTTGAGGTTCATAGTCCATCAAAGAGAGACACACACAGACTTAGTTTCAGGTAATCCAATTAAATGCTGTGTTGAAGAAGCATGGACCAGCATTCATGAAGAGTCCGATAAGGAATGCATGGTCCATCCTTGGGGGTCAGGAACAGTATCAGGGGAAGACAATATCTGGGCTGACCTTGCAGAAAGAATTCACAGCTGCCTGATGAGGGCAGAGGGAGGCACTCCAGGTGAAAGGAACTGCCTGGACAAAGGCCTGGAGGGGACGTCCATCTCCAGTTTAGTCAAAGAGTATAGACACTAAATGTTTACGTTTAAATATGATTTTCATATCAAAGGAAACTCTTCTTCAAATGATAACACGCCCATAATTACTAAATTTGTAATGAATCCTTTAACTTTTATTAGTATTCTACTTTTTATAACCTCATGGGACACTGAAGCAGAGATCTTTAAGTAGAACTGAAATTCTACCTTTTTAATAAGAACAGAGCTATGTGGTACAATACCATGTGTAATGAAAGACTTCAGAACAAAGTAGCAAAAGTTAATGGTTTTATAATTTGATTAAGTTTATTAAATTGGCTTAGACTTTTAAGTGAAAATATCATTGAATTCTTCCTTACATATAATATGCCTTGTTAATAAATAGTTGTTTTACCCTTATGATAGCATTAATTTAAGAAAACAACATTTAAAAACAAATATTAGGAAATGAGTGTTTAGCCTAATGTTTAAGATGATGTCCCGCATCAGAGTACTGGGTTCAAATCCTGGCTCTGGCTCCCGGCTCCAGCTTTCTGCTCCTGCAGACCATGGGAGGGAGGTAGCAGTGATGGCTCAAATAGTTGGGTCCCTGTCACCTACATGGAAGATGCAGATTGAGTTCCCAGCTCTTGGTTTTGGCATAGCCTAGTCTTGGTCATTGCAGGCATCTGGGCAGTGAACCAGGAAATAGCTCTGTGTCTGCCTGTCTGCCTTTCAAATAAATACAAAATAATTGAAAAGAACTCACAGAATCCTGGGGCAGATGTTTGGTGCAGCGGTCAAGCCACCGCTTGGAATGCTCACATCCCAGGGTGGGAGTCCTGGCTTTGCTTTCCATACAGCTTCCTGCTGGTGCACATCCTGGGTGACAGCAGGTGACGGCTCAGTTCGTTGGGTCCCTGACACCCACATGGGGGACGTCCTCTGGATTGAGTTCTAGGCTCCTGGCTTTGGCCTGGCACAGCCCTGGCTGTTGCATGTATTGGCCAACAAATATCTCTCAGTTTCTCTCTGCTCTTCAAATAAATAAAATAAAATTTAAAAATTTCAAAATCCTTTATGAAAGGTCCATGCATAATATGATTTGGCAAATGCCAGGAACTTCAAGGAGTTTGTGGAAAATTTGTATTATCTTTAATCCCATTTTTCTGCTTTTTGAAGCCCCCTCATGCAGTATTGTAGAGAAAGTACTGGACAGAAAGCAAAAATCATGATTAAGTTCACGCTACTGCTTTTACAGCATGACCTGTACTATTTGGCTGTACTTTACTAGCCTGACATTAATGAGCCTTATCTGTATTAAAAATTAATTAGAAAAAGATAGAATAGAATAGAATACAATAGAAAAGGTTAAAGACCAAGCTTGAAAGTTCCTTGAGCAAAGTCAGTGAATCCAAGCAAGTGAAACTTAGACGACTTCTTATAAATGCCTTTGATATTCATAGAGGAAACTTAAGTTGGCTTCCAAAAGGGTGTAAAATACTTCTAACTAATTCTCTGCTGTCTGGAAGCTTCCACTTTTTGTTGTTGTTGTTGTTGTTTTATTTTTATTTTTTTAAACTTTTATTTAATGAATATAAATTTCCAAAGTATGGCTTATGGATTACAATGGCTTCCCCCCCATAATGTCCCTCCCACCCGCAACTCTCCCCTTTCCCACTCCCTCTCCCCTTCCATTCACATCAAGATTCATTTTCGTTTCTCTTTACATACAGAAGATCAGTTTAGCATACATTAAGTAAAGATTTCAACAGTTTGCTCCCACACAGAAACATAAAGTGAAAAATACTGTTTGAGTACTAGTTATAGCATTAAATCTCAATGTACAGCACACTAAGGACAAAGATCCTACATGAGGAGTAAGTGCACAGTGACTCCTGTTGTTGACTTAACAAATTGACACTCTTGTTTATGGCATCAGTAATCAACCTAGGCTCTTGTCATGAGCTGCCAAGGCTATGGAAGCCCACTGAGTTCACCGACTCTGATCATGTTTAGACATGGTCATAGAAAAGTGGAAGTTCTCTCCTCCCTTCAGAGAAAGGTACCTCCTTCTTTGATGACCTGTTCTTTCCACTGGGATCTCACTCGAGGAGATCTTTCATTTAGGTTTTTTTTCCTCCCCCCAGAGTGTCTTGGCTTTCCATGCCTGAAATACTCTCATGGGCTTTTCAGCTGGATCCGCATGCCTTAAGGGCTGATTCTGAGGCCAGAGTGCTGTTTAGGACATCTGCCATTCTATGGGTCTGCTGTGTATCTCACTTCCCATGTTGGATCGTTCTCTCCCTTTTTTATTCTATTAGCTAGTATTTGCAGACACTATTCTTGCTTATGTGATCCCTTTGGTTCTTAGTCCTATCATTATGATCAATTGTGAACAGAAATTGATCACTGGGACTAGTGAGATGGCATTGGTACATGCCACCTTGATGGGATTGAATTGGAATCCCCTGGTATGTTTCTAACTCTACCGTTTGATGGAAGCTTCCACTTTCTAATAACCAGTCATTGCAACACAGGCCTTATAGGAATATATGCATAATATGTAATTTTATATGCTATTTATTATATACTGTATAGATATATTGTATACGATATATGCAATATATTCTACATTATTGTATTATATCATATAATGTATACTATATGATAATATATAGTATATTATATACAACACATATTATATGCAATATACAATATATATAATACATTAACTTATATATGTACTCTATTATATTATATAATTAATGTATTAATATGCAATTCCACATTATGATATTATACATTATTATACTATATAATATATTATATACATAAATATATTATAGCATATGTATTACATAATATACAGCATATAATATATGCAGTATAAAATATATTATATATAACATATAGCATACATAAAATATATGATTTTATATAATATAAGATAATATTGTGGGGAGCAATCCGGACTGGACTGAGTTACTGGAATTAAGACTTATTCTATGCATCTGCTCTCCCACAATATGGCGCTGGGAGAGAAGTAAACAGCTTCCGCACAGCTGCCTCCAGTTCAACTAATAAACTGTAGGACTTGCTCCTGATTGGAGGAGAGCAGCGTACTCGGCGTGTGGGCAGCCGAGTTGGGATTGGCGGAGGAGGACTATAAAGGAGGAGAGAGACGTCATGCACCAGGAACATCTATGGGGAACATCTAAGGGAACCCGTGCAGCCCCCGAGAAAGCCGGCCGGCGGTGTGCCGCTCCCCTGCGGAAGTGGGGAATGCGGCCAGGGGGAACTGCCCTTCCACGGAGGTGGAAGGGATAGTAGCCAACCCGGGAAGAACCAGCAGCAAACCCGGGGAGGGCCGAGCAGACGAAAGAACAGCGCAGGGTCCTGTGTCGTTCCTCCACGAAGAGGGGGAGCGACAAATATAGCTATAATATACATTATATAGTATTATATATTACATAATATATAGCATTATACTACATAATGCAGTGTATAGTACATAATATGAAATACACATGCATTATTTTATATAACATACCATATGTTATATGTACAACATATATAATATAGTATATATTATATAATATATTAGCTATTATATACTATATATTAGCTATATTATATTCTATGCTGTATCACATTATATCATGCATAATATACAATTATACAATATAATACATATGTATTATTATAGTGCATTATATATATAGTGTATTATACACATAACATATTACATCATATGCATTATATAATATACAGCATATAATATATGTATTATAAAATACATCATAAATAATATATAACATACATATATTTGTATTATGTATATATTATATATGAATTATAATGTATTTATAATTATAACGTATATATAATGTATATATAATTATAATGTATATTATTATATTAGAGATATTACACAGTATATATAAAATATATCACTGTTTATTATATAATATATGATATGTATTATATAATATATTATGGCATATATATTATACTATATACTTCATATAGCTATATTATATGTCATATCATATAAAGCATTATATCATGCATTTTATATATACTATATAATAATATAATATAAATATATAATGTAATTATGCAATATAATACATAATGCATAATATACAATATATTATAGCATATAAACAATGTATAATGCAGTATATAAATTATATATAATAAATTGTATATATATCACATTATATCATATAATAAATAAATTATACACTATACAATATAATACATAATATAATATATTATCACATTATAATATAATATATAACAGTGTATATTATATATTATATAATATACCATGATATTGTAGCTTATATATTATATATTGCATGTATTATATAATGTTACATTATATAGAATATCACATCTATATTATATAATATACATAATATAAAACATATACTATATATTTTATAACATGCAATATAATATATAATATATTATGCATTATTATATATTACATATCATACATATTATATAACATACAATATAATATATCATGAATATTATATAATAGATTATATAATATGATATATTATATATGTAATACACTTTATATACTATAAGTACCATATTATATATTACAGGTTATTATATACTATATCATATATTATATATTATATATTTAATATGTAATACATATTATATTGTACATATTATATATGCATACATAATGTATTATACATCATATATTATATATGACTATATAATATTGTATAATATTACATATTATATATGCAATATATTGTATATGTAATATATTATATATTATATAATAGCATATCATATATACTATAGAATACATAATGTATTATCATATAATGTATAATGTTACATATTATATATGTGATATACTATATAATACATATATTATATATACTATATATGCAATATAATATACTATATCATATATTATTATAATATATAATATATAATATAGTATTTTGTAATATTATATTATAGTATATAATAAATTATATAGTATAATGTATTGTTATATAATAATGTATAATAATATAGATGTAATATATAATATATAGTATGTTTTATATATTACTTATTTTACATGTGAGATTATATAGTATATGTAATATATTATATATTATATAATACAATACATAATATAATATAATCATATGATACAGTGTATTGTCTAGTGTAATAATTTATTTATTATATGATACAATGTGATAATATTATATACAATTTATTATATATAATTTATATATATTTATATATAAATATATTTATATCTATATATTTATATAGTATTATATACAATATATTGAAGATATTATATATTAGATATGAATTATATATTATACAATATACTATGTATTCTGTAATATATAATATGCTGTATAATTACATTTATAGTATATAATATATTATACATATATCACAATATATGATATAGTATATATAATTATAATGCATAATGCCTAATTATTACATTATACATTATACTATATAAATATATATTATATGAAAATACATATTAATATGATAATGTATAATGTGATAATTATGCATTATGTATTTTAATATATATGAATATGTATATTTATGATATATAGTATGTACAATATAATTATATGTATTATAATATATTTTTATTTATAATATGTATTATATAACATATACAACATATATATTATATATTATATAATTATATTATATATACAATACATAATATTATATGTTATTTATTATATGTTATTTATTATATAATATATAATATATATTATATATAATATATTGTTATATAATATATAATATATAATGTATAATATATGTAATATATATTTATATATTATATATAAGATACAGATATATAATATACAGGATATACAGTATATAATGCAGAATATATATAATTGTATAAATATATGTAGCAGATATATTTATTTATTTAGGATGTAGAGTTATGGACAGAGAGAGGGTGACAGAGAGAGAGGTCTTCCATCTACTGTTTATCTCACTAAATGGCTGCAACTGCCAAAGCTGTGCTGATCCGAAGCCAGGAGTCAGGAGCTTCTTCCAGGTCTCCACATGGGTGGAGGGGCCCAAGGACTTGGGCCATCTTCCACTGCTTTTCCAGGCCATAAACAGAGAGCTGGATCAGAAGAGGAGGAGCCGGGACTAGAACTAGTATGCATATGGGATGCCAGTGCCACAGGCAGAGGCTTAGCCTACTGCGCCACAGCGCCAATCCCCTTATTTGGTTTTAGTATCAAGCTAATGCAGGCTTTCTAAAATGAATTTGGAAAAATTATCTCTTATTTTTTTGGAATAACAAGAATTTATGCTATTTTTTATTTAGCATTATGTAGAATTCAGCAATGAAGTCATCTGTTCCTAAGCTTTTTATTGATGGGAGTTTTTTTATTACTGATTAGAATGCTGCTACTCATTATTGGTGTGTTTAGCTATTTCATTTATTCATGGTTAATACTTGGTAAAGGTGTATGAGACCAGGTATTTGTCCATTTTTTTCTAGGTTATAATTATTGTTTATACTTGTTCATAAAATCGCTTTTATTTCTATATATATAATTTCTTTTATTTCTATAGCATCAGTTCTTACCTCTGAAATTATTTATTTAAATCTTCTGTTTTGTTCTTAGTTCATCTAGCTCATTTTCTTATGAGAGAGAGAGAGAGACAGAGAGGAGGGTCTTGCTTCCGTTGGTTCACTCCCCCAAATGGCTGCTATGGCTGGCACGCTGCACTGATCCAAAGCCAGGAGCCAGGTGCTTCCTCCTGGTCTTCCATGGGGTGCAGGGCCCAAGCACTTGGGCCATCCTCCACTGCCTTCCTGGGTCACAGCAGAGAGCTGGACTGGAAGAGGAGCAACCAGGACTAGAACCTGGAGTGCCAGTGCTGCAGGTGGAGGATTAGCCTAGTGAGCCATGGTGCCACCCTGCTTATGTTTTCAATGAAGATCCTTATCAAGAAACTCTGTTTCATTTTTTTGGTGTTGATTTTTATTTTCTATTTCACTTATTTCTACTTTGAGTTTTTTTCCTTATACTAACTTTGGGTTTCATTTGTCCTTATTTTTCTAATTCCTTAAAGTGCAGTGATAAATCATTTGAGATCTTTCTGATGTTTTGATGTAAGCACTGATTGTAATAAACTTTCCTCTTAGTACTGTTTTTGCTGTTTAGTATGCCATTTTCCATTTCCATTTCTTTAAAGAAATTTTAAAATCTTCTTAATTTCTTCCTTGATCCATTGGTTGTTGAGGTGTAAAGGCATTCAATTTCCATGTGTTTATGTTGTTTTCAAATTTTTTTTTGTTACTGATTTTTAGTAACAGATTGTGGTCAGAAAAGATACTCAGTATGCTTTCTATTCTTAAAAATTTGTTGAGACTTATTTTGTGAATGACCTATGATCCATCCTGAAGAATGGTCCATGTACTGTTAAGAATATGTATTCCGCAAATGTTGTACGGAATGTTCTGTAAGCGTCTATCACATTCAGTTGATCTAGGGTGCGATTTGACCCTGCTATTTCTTTATGTATTTTTCTGTTTGTATGATCTGTCCATTTCTGAAAATGGGAAGCTCAAGTTCCCTACTATTATTGTATTAGAGTCAATATCTCAATTTAAGTCTACTAACATTTGATTCATGTATTTGGGTGCTCTGATATTGGATATTTAAATTCCTCTTTCTAGTTTGAACAATTTATCACTAGGTTGTGATCTTCCTTGACTTTTTATATTGCAATTGATTTAAAGTCTATTTTATTTGACAGACGTATGAATACTCACGCTTTCTTTTGGGATGCATTTGCATGGACTATCTTATTCCATTCCTTCACTTCCAGTCTACCCATGTCCTTAGAAGGGAAGTGAGTTTCTTGTATCATATGGTTATGCTTTTTCTTCATTCAGCAACTGGATGTTTTTAAAAAAGATTTATTTGATGGAGCTTATGTTGAGAAATAAAGTGTTGTGCTTGATCACTGATCATGAACTGCCTCTGTTGTAACTGTGGATCAAAGAGCTAGCAGAGAAATTTGTACTTTTATGCGTGTGCTCAGAGTTAACAGCCTGTGGTAACAGAAATCTGAAAGGTATTGTTGGAGGACTGGTGTTATTTAACTAAATCATGATAGCTGAAATTTGTGCTTATCAGAGACACACAGGACGAGGACTGCCTGTATTTTCCTCTCTGACATTAATAGGGAATACATCTTTACCTTGATGATAATGTACTTTTGTAAATACAGAAAAACATTTTGAAAATTCCTTGATATGACAGGTTCGACTACTTTCACTTCTATGTGGCTATTACGGATTTCCAGAAACTTAACCATGGGTCAGAAAACCAGGACTTTATTTCTAATCCTAGCGCTAATGTACCACATAACATGAGAAATCACATAAATTCCTTTGGACTTGGGGCCCATATTGAGGTGCAGCGGGGTAAGTCACTGCTTGTGATACTGGAGTGCTGGTTCAAGTCTTGGCTGCTTCACTTCCAATCTAGCTTCCTGCTAATAATGTGCATGAGAAGGCAACACATGACGGGCCAAGTATATGGACCCTGGTCACTCGTGTAGGAGACCATGATGGAGTTCCTGACTCTTACTTCTGCCTGGCTCAGACCTGCCTGCTGCAGACATCTGGAAAGTGAACCAGCAGATGCAAGATCTTTCTCTGTCTCCCTCTCTCTCTATTGCTCTGCCTTTCAAATAAATAAATAAGTCTTTAAAAAATAAAAAGCTATTTTAATTTTTATCTTATGATTCAATTTTTCCCATGGACTTTATTAAGTCTCCTCATAATTCTTTAATTAATAACTTTAATTAAAATATTTCAGGCTTTCCCTATACTTTTCCATGGCGCCCTGTGGTGCTATTTTCTATGGTCAACATAACATAAGAATTAGAGAATTCATACCATAATGGTTCATAAATGTTTTGGAATTCTTGAGAAAAGGTAATTTATCTAATTAGCCTATTCATGGGCCAGGTGCACGCAAACACTGTGAAGCTGGACTCACCCACTTTCAACCTGCCTGTGACTTCCCCATCTGAGTTGCGAGCATTTACAGTCACATTCTGGGTCGACTGGAGGAGCAGAGATGAGTCCTAGGAAGGAAATCACAGGATTAGCAAAGGAAATGCTATTTTAATGATCATATCACTTATAAACTTAGGACTTAAATAAAATAAATTTCTGTATAGTCACAGACCCTGGGAGCCTATTAAATTTGTTGCTAAAACCATTAAAAATGTTGAGCTATGTTAAGGGAGTAAATGTATCAACTTTTCCATAAACTATAACTTTATGGGCTTATTAAGATTTTGTGCACTGGTTACAACGTGCCAAGTCTGTTCTCAAGGTAAAGATCTAAAATGAACAAATTTTAATCAACGCTCTTTTTTTTTTTTTCCCAAGGAATTGAAATTCCATTTCTGGTTATACCCAGGACATGACACATTTTAGAAACATAAATCAGAGAATGTTCAGTTCTCCTACAGGAAATATCATTCAGAGTGGGTTAAGCTGCTGCTTACCATGACAGCATCTGATATCAGAGAGCTGATTCCAGCCCTGGCTGTTCCACTTCCAATCCAGCTTTTCTGGCACCGTGTTTGGGAAAGTGGCAGAAGATGGCCCAAGTATCGGGGACCCTGCCTCCCATTTGGGAGACCAGGATGGAGTTCCTGGCTCCTGGCTTTCACCTGGTGGTCCAGACCTGGCTATTGTGCCCATTTGAGGAATGGACCAATGGGTGGAAGTTCTATCATTCTCTCCCCCTCTGACACCCTACATTTCAAATAAATAAAATCTTAAAACACAGAACTCAGTAATTTGGCTGTTGGAATCAGGTAAGTTTATGGCTCACTCAGTAGAAACTAAGTCTCTTCCAAAGTGGTGGGTAATTCTGTGATTTTTTTCAGAGGAAAAGAAGTTTAAGACTATATATAAGAGATCAGATTTTTTTCTAATTTGCAGTACGGAAACAAATGAATCTATCAGCAATTATTATTTAACAATGCGACCTTTTTATATTTTATTTATTTTATTTTTTCACTCTTTTTAAACTTTTATTTAATAAATATAAATTTCCAAAGTACAACTTTTGGATTATAGCAGCTTTTTCCCCCCATAACCTCCCTCCCACTCACAACCATCCCATCTCCCACTCTCTCTCCTATCCCATACATATCAAGATTCATTTTCAATTATCTTTATATACAGAAGATCAATTTAGTATATACTAAGTAAAGATTTCAACAGTTTGCGCCCACACAGAAACACATAGTATTTTTTTTAACTTTTATTTAATAAATATAAATTTCCAAAGTACAATTTTTGGATTATAGCGGCTTTTCCCCCCATAAACTTCCTCCTACCTGCAACCATCCCATCTCCCACTCCCTCTCCCATCCCATCACATCAAGATTCATTTTCTTTTTTTTTCATAATACACATTTTCTTTTTTTAACTTTTATTTAATAAATATAAATTTCCAAAGTACAGTTTATGGATTACAATGGCTTTTTCCCTCCCATATCTTCCCTCCCACCTGTAACACTCCCATCTGGAGTGTTGGACTGCAGGACATGGGCCTGATACAGCTGAGTGCTGAGTTGATGGTGAACTTGCCCACTCCATTTTGCTTTATGAGAATAAAAGTTCCCACAGTCTGAGGATACCTAATCTGAAATGCTTAGGACCAGTAATATTACAGAACATTTTGGATTTTGGAACATTTGCATACACATAATGAAACATCTTAGGGACAGGACCCAAGTCTAGATGTGAAATTCATCCATATTTCATATACACTTTGTACATAGAGCCTGAAGATAATTTCATATGAGGGACTCCAAAAATTCATGGAAAATGGAAGTAAAAGATGTTTATTTTGGGGCAGAAAATTGAAATATATTTATGGTTTTTTCATGCACATTTTCCATGAACTTTTTGAAGTTTCCTTGAACAATATTTTAATAATTTTGTGCCAGAAACTAAGTTTTGTGGAGTTGAATTTCCCATTTGTGGTTCATGTTGATGTTCAAAAAGTTTTGGAGTTTGGATTCTTGGGCTAGGGATGCTCAACATGTATCAAATTATGGCACTCATCAAAGGAGGTACCTTTCTCTGAAGGGGGGAGAGAACTTCCACTTTGAATATGGCCTTGTCTAAATAAGATTGGAGTTTGTGAACTCAAGAGGCTTCCATAGCCTTGGCAGTTCATGACAAGAGCCTTGGGTGATTACTGATGTCATAAATAACAGTGTCAATTGTTAAATCAACAGCAGGAGTCACTGTGCACCTACTCCCCATGTGGGATCTCTGTCCTTAATGTGTTGTACTATGTGAATTAACAGTAAAACTAGTATTCAAACAGCACTTTATACTTTGTGTGTCTGTGTGGGTGCAAAGTGTTGAAATCTTTACTTAGTATATACTAAGTTGATCTTCTCTATATAAAGATAATTGAAAATGAATCTTGAAGAATGAGATGGGAAAGGGAGTGGGAGATGGGATGGTTGTGGGTGGGAGGGAGGTTATGGGGGAAAAGCCACTATAATCCAAAAGTTGTACTTTGGAAATTTATATTTATGAAATAAAAGTTGAAAAAAAAACAAATTATGGCACTAGTAGCTGGGTATTCTGCTTTTTTTTTTTTTAAGATTTATTTATTGATTTGAAAGTCAGAGTTAGAGAGAGAGAGAGAGATCTTCCATCCACTGGTTTACTCCCTAAATGGCTGCAATGGCCAGAGCTGGGCCAATCCAAAGCCAGGAGCAAGGAGTTTCTTCCAGGTTTCTTACCTGGGTGCACAGTTCTGCTGTTCTCTCTGGCACACTGGTAGGGAGTTGGATCAGAAGTAGAGCAGCTGGGACTCGAACCAGTGCCCATATGGGATACTGGCTCTACAGGCATAGGCTTTACCTGCTATGACACAGAGCTGACCCCATATTCTGTCATTTGTTGTAAAGCTCTCTTAATTGAAAAATTGGCAGGTCAGAAACTGCAGTGTATCTACATTAACAAGAAAACAATACATGTATTCTCTATTACTTAACAAATCTCATATTAAATTATACTTGTCCTGTAATCTACATTTTAAGAATCTACAGCAAAACAATCAAGAGGTACATTAAGGAACAATTGTAATTTTTTTTTCTGGAAAATACAGGAGCATTGTTTTCATTTTAGAAAAGGAAATCAAGAGCTACACAATGTGAATTATTTTTTCTATTTCGGTTTTCCTAATTAGCTAGTGATGTTATTTTTCTTTAAGAAACGATGTATTCATCTGTTTGAAAGGCAGAGTTACAAAGGGAGAGGGAGAAACAGACGAAGGAGAGAGACAGAGAAAGAGAGAGAGAGAGGGAGAGAGATCTTCAATGTGCTGGTTCACTCCCTAATTGGCTGCAACAGCCAGGACTGGCCAGGCTGAAGCCAGGAACTTGGAACTGCATCTGGGTCTCCCACATGGGTAGCAGGGGCCTAAGCAGGGAGCAGCCAGGACTCAAAGCAGAGCCCATACGGGATACAGCTATCACAGCAGCGACAACCTGCTGTGCCCTGCTGGTGATGTTCTTTAAAAAATCTACAGCATTTGCAGAATGACAGCAATATAGAAGAACACTTTGTTTTGAATTCTGAATGTATTTATTTGACATAGTGTGACACTCAGCACTATTTTAACTTTAGGGTGTAGATAAAAGAGGCAGAGGACATGGTGTCTTTTGTCAACAGTGTGTGGTCCACATAAGGGACCATGGGAGAGAGCATGAAAGACAACTAACAATATAAGGTGTATTTGGTAGGGCCTCATATGGATCAAAATTGCCATAAGAGCTCTCAATAATCCTCTGTGACCACTTCATACACACACATAGTTAATTATTTCAAATGAACCTAACATGGGAAAGGTAGAGACTAATTTAGTCAATGAAGCAACATCCTTAAGAATTCTATCATATAGTATGTGAAAAGTTATATTAGCTGGCATGAAGATATTCATTATATTCTCTGACCATTCTTTGAATGGTGGTGGGATCCACAGGGGTGTCTCCAGTTAACAGTCTGTGTCCTCTGTTTATAAAATGATCTATCTGGTTGTATGCTTATGAATGTTTACTGGTCTTCTGAAAGATTGTCTTTGGGTTTCATTAATTTTCTCTATTGTTTCAACATTTTCTATTTTACTTTGGATCTCTATTCTTTCATACTTTCTCTTACTTTGCTTTTGTTTTTCTGGTTTTTCAAGGAGGAAACGTAAGACATTTATTTTATTCTTTTCTGACATAGCCCCTTATGTCCATAAATTTCCCTCTAAGCATTGCTTTAGCAACGTCTCTCAAATTTGAAACACTGGTATTTTTTTCAATTTTATCCAGTTGGAAATACTCTTTAATTTCCTATTTGTTTTCTTCTTTGATCCATGGGTTATTTATAAATACTTTACTTAATTTCCAAATATTTGGAAAATTTTCAGATCGTTACTGCTATTAAATTTATTGTGGTCAGATAACATGTTTTATGACTTAAATGCTTTTAAATATATTGATATTGTTTTATGACCCCAAACATAATGTGTATTGATAAACGTTCCTTGTGCAACTGACAATAATTGTGTTCTGCTCTTATTGAGTGGAGTGCTTTGTAAATGTTAATTAGGTCAGATTGATTTATAATATCCAGGTTTATTGTATGTCCATTTGTTCTACCAATTATTGAGAATATGGTGTTGAAATCTTTGTTGTGGATATTTCCAGTTTTTCTTATATTTCTATCTGTTTTGACTTCACGTATCTTGAAGTTCTGATATAGGTATATAAATGTTTAGTTACTCATACATAAAGGTTGCCAAATGTACTCCATTACCATCTGAAATGACTTCTTTCTGTATCTATGAAACCTTTATCTATTTGCTTTAAATCCACCTTATTTATATAGCCACTCCAACTTTCCTTTGATTAGTGTTAGTATAGTACATCTTTGATTCTTTTCACTCTTAACCTATTTGTATTTTAATAATTAGGATGTCTTTCTTGTAGGTGGCATATACTTGAGTTTTGCTTTTTCATTCAGTGTGACATTGTCTTTTAATTTACAATGATATTTTCATTTTCTTTCAGGGTCTTCTTTTTTGCTATTGACATACGTTTTATTTTTATCCTTTTATAAACTCCCAAATACGTTGTCATTATTTCTGCTTTAAGCAGTCATGTAGATTCTAAACTGTTTGAAAATTTCTTTTTGTTTAGCCACATACTCACCATTTCTGGCATTTTATTTTTTTGTGAAGATCAACACTTTTATCTGGAATCAGATTTTCTTAGTCTGAAAGACACCCTTTAATATTTCTTGCAGTGCTGGTTTGCTGCGATATTTTCTTTCAGTTTTAGTAAGTCTGATTAAGGTAGTTATTTTGGCTTCATTTTTTGAAAGCTTTTTTTCTAGGTATAGAATTCTAGTTGAGTTGTTTCATTTTTCTTTTAATATTTTGAACTTGGTGCTTTGATGTCTTCCGGTTGGCTTGTTCCTTATTAGCAGTTCAGTGTCATCCTTTTCTTTGTTCCTTTGTATATAACACACTGTTTATCCATGGTTGCTTTCAATATTTCCCTTCACCTCTGCTTTTAAGCAATTTGATCATGGTGCATCTTGATGTTGTTTTTTCTTGTTTCTTCTGTCTGGTGTTCATCAGACCATGTCTGATCTGTGAATTTAAAGTTTTCATCACACTTGGGACAAATGTCACACTTTTTTTTTTTTCAAATAATATTTTCCCTCCCATCTCTCTCTTTTCCATTGGAGATTCCACTTAGACATACAGAGGGCCACTTCACAAGGTGCCTCAAGTCACTGATAGACTGTTAATCTTTTTCCAGTCTTTTTTTTTCCTCCAGTTCCTGGGAGCAAGTTGCCATCTTGTTATTTTTATTTTTATTTTTTTTCAGTCGTTTTCTTCTGTGCTTCATTTTGGAGAATATCTGTTGCTATGCCTGCTATTATTCCTGCCCAGTGACATTTTTTTAAATTACAGATACTTTTCATCTCTAGACTAACTTGGGTCTTTTCTGTCTTTCCATCTTTCATGCCTCTCTTTAACGCAGTTGTATTTGATGTGTGCGTACAGTTGAAACATAGCTTCCTTGGACTTTGTAGACTTCTAGATGATTTGTCAGAATGAGCCAGGGCAGCATTTGTTCTACTGTTGGTTTTCTGCCACTCTTGCACCAATGTCCTTCTGTCTCGTGTTGCTGTCCCAGGACTTTGGAGTGTCTCCACTCTGGCTGGTGGGAACATGAATTGATCCCAATCTTGTGTGAACTCCAGGGGGGTGGGTCCTTCTGGTTCCCTTCTAGGAGTTATTTCCTCAGTCTCAAGGTGCTTCCTCACACACCTGCAGACATGGGGCAGTGGGTGAAGAGTGAAGGGAGCAAGAACTCTGCTGTCTCTGGAGACCTGGGAACCCCAGCTGCCTTTGGTTCCAGGTTACTCTCAACTCTAGGGAGAGGATCTGCCTCTACTTGGTTCCCCTCCCTTGCTGTGGCTGGAAACTCTCTCAAGGCAGTGACCTGGGCAAGTCTTTCCTCAGGGACAACTGTCTCTTGAGCTGCCCACTGTCCAATATTTGAAAACCACTGATCATGTACTTCCCCCTCCCCTTTTATTAGTTGCTTTGTGCAGGAATAAATCTATTCCCTTTCATTTCTGCCCTATAATGATTGGTTTTATTTTTACATTTTTTTGTTCTTTTAATGAAAACTTCTCAAAAATAGCTGTATCTCATTTCAAGGGAAGTTTTATTGCCACAAATTTCTGCTGCATTTCATTTTTGGTCACAGTTATAAATAACAGTTTGAGCATTCCAAAATCCAAAAATCTGAATCCTAAATTCTCCTGAATATGAAACTGTATGAGAACTGACATGACACTCTTGACCTCAGGTATTAGGCTGCAGTTGAAACACAGGTACATAAAGCATGGTATAAAATTACCTTTAGGCTATGTGTATAAAATGAATACAAAACATAGATATATTTCGTTTTTAGATTTGGGTCACATTCCTAAGATATCTCATGATGCAGATGCGAATATTCCAAAACTGAAAAAAAAAAACCCAAACGTGAAATACTTCTGGTTACAAACATTTCAGATAAGCAATAGTTAACCTGTAAAACCTTTTTGTTTCATCAGTGATCATGACTATGTGCTTGGGTTAATGAGCAGGCTAGACGGCTTTAAACCAGGAATTCCTTTTTGACTTTTTGAGTAATCAGATGTTGGAGGCCAGAGTACCATGTCGATTTATGTAGAATGAAAGAATTCTCTCAGTCCAGGAATACAGATAAAGGAACTACATGTCAAATTTTGCAATGTCATAAAGAAATTTCTTTTCTGTAGTTTCATGGAAAGTTGCTACATTGACTCATCTTTGGAAAGGAAACTGGTAACTAAAATATCAGTGCATACAGAAGTTTCGAGACAGTTTTGTTCTGGGACTGCTATTGTTGGTAAGCCATATTAGTTACAAAATACTGTTAGGCTCTGTTATCACATATCATTCTCAATGTTACTATAACTGTATGCATTGATTGGCACACTCATTAATCCCTCATTGTGAGACTTTAATATGTGAGACTTTAATATGCGATTATCTGAGATATTTTGCATAATTTTTCTGTTTTTTTCAAAGCATCCTGGAGATGAAGAAGTCTGATATGATACAACTGAATGTTGTTATTAATTCTCGAATATTAAACTTGCTATCATCTAGCCACCTGATTTCAGTTGTCAGGACAGTCTGATGTTTTCTGAATTACTTCCCAGTGTGTGGGGAAATCAGCCAACACAATGCTGGAGGGACGAAGACTAAGTCCTAATATCTGAATCATTTACTCATGTCTGATTTCCCTGTCTACAAAAACTTGCATAGACTCCCCATGCTCCTGTCAGGCAGGGCTATCTCACACACCGACATGCCATCACGGCCAATGTGGTAAACCTCAATAAGCGGAATCAGGCTCATCCACGGATCAGCTGATATTTTAGGTCATTGCCTGCTCTTGTAGCCAGTAAGATATTCCTAACAGTAATCAAAACCGCCTATAACTACTTGCACCCTTGGCAAGTGCTTATGAGTAAGCTCCAGGTAGAGCTTGATGAATATTCTGATTTTTAGGTTAGCCCAAGAGTGTTTTAACCTCTAGCAAAACTTTTGTTCCCTTTCTAATTCCCCCATCAGATGTACAGCCCCTGAAGTTAGGAGACACTGAAATATCCTTCCGTATTCGGAAGTATGGACGGAAAATGAAGAAGGTACTCGTCAAATAACAGGTGATTTAAAGTTGGATGCAATTTTTACTTTTTGGGGGGACAATCCTATTTATCAATAAACTAGTTCAATGTTTATGTCTACTATAAAATTTATAGCATCACATAAAGGAAAAAAAGAAGATATTGCAAAAAATTGTTTGAACTAAATTGTATGAGGTTCTTCAAGAAGCTCATGGAAAAATGCATATTATGAAAAGACCAGCATTTATTTCAAAATTGTTTAATTTTTTGCACCAAAACAAAATTATTTTCAAGCTTATTTGTTTATTGGGGAAAGAGAGAGAGAGGGAGAGGGAGAGGGAGAAGGAGAGGGAGAGGGAGGGGGAAAGAGAGAGAGAGAGAGAGAGAGAGGTCTGAAGGCCTGCAATAGCAGGAAGCTGGAGTCAGTAGCTAGAGCCAGGAATCAAACTCAGGAACTCCAATGCAGGAGCAAGCTTCTTAACTGCTAAGCAAATATCGACTTCCTAAATTCATCTTTTCCATAATTTTTTGAGATATCCTCACATTGGTTCTTGGCTACACTTCTCATAAATTCTATGGTGGTAAGTGAAAGTCATGATTTAAAAGTTTCACATCATTTGTTGGTGATTAGAGCCTATTTATGGAGAATCTTATAGGTAGGATAATAATCTGCAACTAGTAGAATTAATGCTGAAGATATTACTGTGAAACTAATTCAAACTTCTCAGATAATTTTATATGTCTTGAATTAAATGTATTGAAGTTAGTTACACAGATGGAAAACAGCGCAAATTGATTTTGGTCAATACTTTTATTTTTAAAAGCTTTAGTTTATTATGGTCTAAATTACTGAGGGCACCAAATTTAAAGCATGACACAAGCGAAGTCTCTTTAAAATGTAAAATTAGAGATAAGTTTCACAAGCTAATATTCAGGCTATTAAAAAAGGGCTTATTGTAAATGTGGGCATATGAGCACACCCTAAGAATAGCCTTTGAAATATATTCAATTTCTCTGCTTAACTATTATTTTGATAATGAACCAATTACTTAAAAATGTCATCAGATTATTCAAGTCTTGTATTTTCTTACCACTCTGGAGTGTATTTCTTTGGCGTACAATGGGAATAAAAATTCTGATTCTCCTTCCAGGCGAAGTCCATCTTTTGTTACATGCAAGTGACCCATTCCTGTCTATTTAAAAAAAGAGAGAAAGAAAGATATAAAACAGATGTTTTTGGTTGCTTTCTTTTCCATGTCTCTTTGTACTGATTTAAATTTCTTCACATTCTCACTAGAACTTGTTATTTTATGGTCTTTGATTGTAGCTAACCCAATGGGAGACTCACCTGTTTTTATCTGTTTAGCTTCTTTAAGTTTCATACCCACATAAACAATTGTTCACCTGTACTCCCTTTTTGAATGTATTGGAAGCACTTATATTCAACAAATTGAATGTTGATCTTCTCTCCCTTCCCCCAGGATAGAGGGTTTTGTCTATTTTTTAGAAAGGAGAGCAGAGCAGTGCAGAGAATGACACAGACACTTAAAAGCATTTTCTACAGTGACAGGTGAATTTCCAGGGCAGAGACAGGTGATTCTAAACAGAAGCACATTCTGTGTTGCAGACTTCTTAGGACTTTATCAACAAGTCGCATTCACAAGAATCAAATTAAATGTGTGATTCTTCTGCAAGGTCTCCTCTCCATGACCCACCGCTGTAGTCCTCTTTCCAAGGAGGGAATGTCTGGCTAAGGAAGCTCTAAATGCCGGTGGGCGTGGCCACTTCCACCCAGGCATAGGAGGTCCTTGGAGTCCCTTTTTGGCTTGTGATTCAGAGGATGGCGTGATTTGAAGGCCAAGCTCACATTAGAAAAAGCTTAACTACTGTTTGAATTCACAGAATTCAACCATGCAATTGTAAATCAAGGTTTAAGAAATTAAACCAATAGTGTAAATATTATAAAATCCATCATGAAATGGGTAATTAGCAGCATTTTGTTTCTACCAGGAATCTTTTTTTCATCATAGAATTAATCAAAGTGAAACTTCAAGATTATAATTCTTATGTGAAAATCTGCTGCTGAATTTCTGGGTTCAAGTAAATAAATGCCAACAGTTTTGTCAGAAAAATAAGCCCAGGCTCTATGGCACAGTGTGCTAAGCATCCGCCTGTGGCACTGGTTGTGTCCCCGTTGCTCCTCTTCACTTCTGATCCAGCTCCCTGCTAATGTGCCTGGGAAAGCAGCGGAAGATGGCCCAAGTGCTTGGGCTCTAGCACGCGTGTGGGAGATTCGGAAGCAGCTCCTAGCTTTGGATGGCCCAGCTCCAGCCATTTGGAGAGTGAACCAGTGGATGAAAGACCTTTTATTCTTTCTTTCCCTCTGTCTGTAACTCTACCTCTCAAATAAACAAATAATATCTTAAAAAACAAGCAAACAAAATAAGGCTGATGCTAATCTTAGCCTCTGACATAGCTAATTTCACCATCAGATTGCCAAAGCTAATTGTCTCTGCTTTCAAGTGGTTATTTTTTTTATTTGAAAAAATGAGGGAATTGACATAAGATGACTTAGGTATCTTTTCACCATATTCTATGATTTCAATAAAATATAATCTTTTAAAAAATAAGTCATCATACAATTCTTGAAAATAAAATACTTTTTGCTCAGCTTTTTTAAAAGATCAAATATATCAAGGTGTAACTTACAAATACCCTAGATCAAACTTCATTAAATAAGCTTAAATGCAGAATTCAGGTTACCATCTGATGATTCTAAGTTACTATTGCATGTCTGAATTTACTATCCTTTATTAAATAATACTGAAAATAGAGTAACAGGTTATGGGACTTTATAATTTTGTGCCAAGTTTAAACCAAGCATTCAATTAAAATAATCATGAACAGTTCGTGTGTGTGTGTGTGTGTGTGTGCGTGATCAAAGAATCACAGACTGAACACAATCCTGATTAAAACCACCATTCTTACCCAATCTGACTCTTAAACTAATGTTCTTCTCATTACTTTATAGAAGCTTTAAAGTAGTTTTTTTTTTTTTTTAAGACAGTGAGAGAAAGAGAGAGAAAGGTCTTCCTTCCATTGGTTCACTCCTCAAATGGCCGCCACGGCCAGCGCTGCACTGACCCGAAGTCAGGAGCCAGGTGCTTCCTCTTGGTCTCCCATGTGGATGCAGGGCCCAAGCACCTGGGCCATCCTCCACTGCCTTCCCCGGACCACAGCAGAGAGCTGGACTGGAAGAGGAGCAGCCGGGACAGAACCGGCGCCCCAACTGGGTCTAGAACCCAGGGTGCCGGCACCACAGGCAGAGGATTAGCCAAGTAAGCTGCGGCACCGGCCAAGGTCTTTGTTTTAAACAAATGAGATTGTTAGTATATAGTTTCAAGATATCACCTCCATTAGCTTTCACATAAAAGCAATTATGATCCCAGAAGACAGTAACAGCTTTATATTGCTGGTGGGAGAGGGGAAGTGGGTACATTGACATGAAAAAGCACATTAACATCGAGGGTAAAACTGCTCCACGTGATAGGAGCGTAATTCTGGTTCAGGCTGATGAATATCACTGCTCACAGGGAGAACCTGTGGCTTGTAAATGTCTATGTGGGCCTTGGCCTTCTTTATTTCTCGGTTGCTATCCTATGCTTCAATCACCCATAGAAAAATTATAATAATAGGAAAAACTCAAGGCATATCCCTGGGATAAGAATTACAGCTACAGTGCTTTTTGTATCTCAGACTCCAGTAATCACAGGGCTCGGGGTGCTCACGGCAGTGATAATGAGACCCCTCTGCACCTAGGATAACTTCAGGTTTATTGTTCTCCTGCAAATGCAGTCCTAATAACCTCTTGTCTTAGCACGAAAACACTAGGTTAGCACGCGTTTCTCCTGCTTGTGACCTCTGCTTCAGTCCTTCTCTGTTACAAGAAACATATACATCAAAGATTTCAATTTGGTTTCCAGACTGGAAAGCACTGGTGGAATATAATACCTTGCAGAAAGAAACGACTTGGAAAAACGCCAAGGTTAAAAAAGCCACAGCACCCTATTTTTCTTTGGATCATACTTTCCATCAGTTTGTAAAACAAATGGGAAGCTGGGGCAGGCAGTTTAAAGCATCTGTGTCAGATAAAGGAAAATCTAATGACCCCGTGGGCAGGGCAAGGGAGAGGCAGGGGTGGAGCTGAGAGGGGACCAGGCTCAGTCCTGGTGCAGTCAGACCGGCGGTGAATGTGACTGAACGGAGGCATCGTGTGTGTGTGTGTGTGATGTTCCCAGCCAAGAAGGAAAATCCTTTTCCTAGAAGCCAGACAATATTTGATTGCTTTCCCTTCTCACAGGTTGCTTTCTTGGGCGGAGATGTGTCCTTTTCACAACTGATTTCATGAGACATGGAGACTTGCGGGGTGAGTCTTAGGGAGTCGAGCAAACCTGCCACCAAGCCGAGTGAGGGAGGCGTCCTCCGGGTGTGGGGCAGTGTCATGCCAGCCTCTTAGTGACGCAGGGAAGCAAAGCTGGCTGATGAACGCAGGCACCTTCAGTGCCCTCCTGAAGCAGTCAGGACGGAAAGAGTGGGCATTGTGCTCATTCATACGATCACTGCTACAAGGTACTTTTTATCAACCCTTCATCCAGTCTGATAGCCCTCATTCGTAAAATATGGAACATTTTGGCTGGGGCTCTGTGGGGAGCAACTCGGACTAGACTAAGTTACTGGAATTAAGACTTATTCTATGCATCTGCTCTCCCACAATATGGCGCTGAGAAGGGAGTAACAACTTCTACGCAGCTGCCTCTTGCCAGTTTGATTGACTGAGCTGCAGGAGCTGATCTTGCTCCTGATTGGAGGAGAGCAGCGCACTCGGCGTGTGGGTAGTAGAGTTGGGATTGGTGGAAGAGGACTATAAAGGAGGAGAGAGACAACATGCACCAGGAACATCTATCTGAAGGAACACCTGTGCAGCCCCCGAGAGAGCCGGCTGGCGGTGTGCCACTCCCCCGCGGAAGTGGGGAAAGTGGCAGGGGGAACTGCCCTTCCATGGAGGTGGAAGGGTCGGTAGCCAACCCGGGAAGAACCAGCAGCAAACCCGGGGAGGGCCGAGCAGACAAAAGAACAGCGCAGGGTCCTGTGTCGTTCCTCCACGAAGACGGGGAGCGACAGGGCTCCATTTGATCTCTTACACTGAATGAGTGATCAAGGACTGACACAGGCAGACAGAATTTCAGTACAAGTCTCACATGTCTTCTTTTATGAAGAAATCTTACAAACTGCAACCCGATTCAACATGTGTGCTGCTGAGAGGTGGGTAATGAGATGGGCAGCTTCAAAGAGAGGCTCACATCTTGGGTGCAGGATCTCATTCAGACTCACTTCTTCTGCTTGTGTTTCCCCAGACAAGGAACGGAACCTCCCAATCCACATCCGGATGATATAGTACAAGGAAGAACGCGAAGTCTGGGAAAAGGACTCCAAGCAAGTCCTGCTGTATTCTCCAGAGTGGCTGAACTTCCCATGACCCTGGGAAACGCGCCTGCAACCCCACCTGCACAGCAGACTTCCCTGCGGCATGAGAGATGCTTGGTACAGATCATCAGGTAAGTTCATTTAGGTAACTGAGGGGTTTTTTGGTTTTCTTTCTTGTGATTGATCACTCGGCAGCAAAAGCGATGTTAAGCCCGTCTTTGTGGAATGTAGTGACACTGTATTAGTTTTGTCTTGCCACAAGATTACTTTAAGAAGTTCCTGGAAGGAAAGGCAGTGGGGATTTGGCACGGTGGGTAAGCTGCCTAGGTACACCTGCCCCTGATTCCAGCTTCCTGCTCTTGTGCACCTGGGAGGCAGCAGGGGCTGGCTCCAGGTGGCTGTGTCCCTGCCAAACACGTGGGAGAACAGGATGCAGTTTCCAGCTCTCAGCTTTGGCCTGGCCCAGCCCCTGTTGTTGTCCAACCGGGGAGCTTTTTCTCTGCCTCTTGCCGCCCAAAAAAATAAACAAAAATATAAAAACACCCAAGTGGTTTGATCTTTTTAAAAAGTGTGTGGAAAGTGGAATTAATACGTAGTACCTTGCTGCTGAAAAATTGTGCAATGCATGCAGTAGTTTTACATACTACACATTTCCGCGAACTTTCTGAAGAACTCGCATTAGCGTCAGCAATGCGCTTTTCTTCTCCCCGTTTCTGAGGGTCCGTGTCGCCGAGCAGGCCGAGCTGAGGGCTCTGTTCAGGGCCTCACACGGCTGCAAAGTGTCGGCCCGACTGTGTCTGCTCCGGAGCTTGTGTGGGTGTGGGCACAATTCAGTGTCTTGCTGAGTGGGACTGATGACTCTGTTTTCTTGCTGACTTTCAGTAGCTGTTCCTCTCGGGTGCCAGAGGCGGCCCCAGTTCTGCTACGGTCCCCGGTCCCCAGACCCTCTCCTAACACGGCAGCTCCAGCTCCAGGGCGGGCTGGAAAACCTCTCACTAAAGGCTCAGTCTCTCGCCTAAGGCCCTCACACCTGTAACTAATCTCCCTTTCAATGAACTCGCAGTCAACTGACCCAGAACCTTAATTACATCGCAAGAGTGCTTTACGGCACAATGGCAACCAAAGTTCCATCACTTTCCTTATATTTTATTGGCTGGAAGTAAATCAAACCCCGCCCACAGTTAAAGGGAGGGGCTACAGGGCTTAAGTCCAATGGGTGGAGATCCTGAGGACGTCTTAGAATTGTACCAGAGAGGTTTTTTTTTTTTTTTTTTTAGATATTTAAAAAATAAAGACACTTAACCACATGAAGGCATTTTCATGGATATCATTGTCACCATCAAATGACGTTTTTATAATACAGTCCAGATTATTGCAGAACTAAGTATGCCATACTACATTTGCACTTACCCAAAGCAACTAAAGCTTTATTTAGAGGGCGAATCTTGGTGCAGGAAAGTAAGACCTATCTAAAAATCCATGAGTAAAATATGCTAGGCATAAAAATCATCTGTTTTAAATCAGGTACTTTAAGGAAGAAAATAAAGACTATTGTGATAAATGTTATTAAAGTGCTCATATGCAGTTAGTAAAACACATTTTCTCAAATTGTGAGAGCTTTTAAGATGCAGAAGATTTTAGAAAACAGCACAACAAAAGTGGTATTTTAATGACCTTCTCTGTCCCTTGTGCAGTCACAGAATGCAAATAGTCATTTGTACACCTGCATTCTTTTTCCACTGAGTGTTAAGAACCCTCTTCCATTGATTCTACAATCACAGGTCTGTAATAGACGTCATTAAGATTTCCCCAGCTTCCTATAAATGATCACTGACTACTTAATGAAGAAATATCTCTTCTAGGGGACTAGCATTGTGGCATAGAGGCAAAGCCGCCACCTAAAGTCGCAGCTGCTCCACTTCTCATCCAGCTCCCTGCTAATGTACCTGGGAAAGCAGCAGAAGATGGTTCAAGTCCTTGGGCCTCTGCACCCACGTGGAAGACCCAGAAAAAGCTACTTGCTCCTGGTTTTGACCTAGCTCAGCCCTGGTCATTGCAACCATTTAGGGAGTGGGCCAGTAGATGGAAGATTTCTCTCTCTGTATCTCCCTCTCTCCATAGCTCTGTCTCAAATAAGTAGATATATCTTTTTTTAAAAAAGATCCATCTGTGGGGAGCTAGACTAAGTTACTGGGACTAGACTAAGTTACTGGAATTAAGACTTATTCTATGCATCTGCTCTCCCACAATATGGCGCTGGGAGAGGAGGAAACAGCTTCTACACAGCTGCCTCCAGTTCAACCAATAAACAGCAGGACCTGCTCCTGATTGGAGGAGAGCAGCGTACTCGGCGTGTGGGTAGCAGAGTTGGGATTGGTGGAAGAGGACTATAAAGGAGGAGAGAGACAACATGCACCAGGAACATCTATCTGAAGGAACACCTGTGCAGCCCCCAAGAGAGCCGGCCGGCGGTGTGCCGCTCCCCCGCGGAAGTGGGGAAATTGGCAGGGGGAACTGCCCTTCCATGGAGGTGGAAGGGTCGGTAGCCAACCCGGGAAGAACCAGCAGCAAACCCGGGAAGGGCCGAGCAGAGAAAAGAACAGCGCAGGGTCCTGTGTCCTTCCTCCACGAAGACGGGGAGCGACATCCATCAAAGGAAAAGATGATATCTAGTAAGGGTTTACATTCTTGGGACGTGAAAGACTCTTAATGAGAAGGTCTTTGATGGATGATTTTTGACTGCTAGCTTCCAAAAAATTAATCTCAAATACTTCTAAAGGATAAAAGCACACAAGGTTTTTGACATCTTGAAAAGGGGAAGGTTACCTATTGCCACAGTAAATGAAAGTGAAATTTAACAACAAAGTATTTTACAGAATTATAAATTTAAAGATAATATTTAGTTTTATAACCAAACTTTGAATATCCTGAGGCCATCCAGTGGGGCTGGGGGTCTGTGGGCTCCTCAGACGTAGATAGAAGTCCTCCAAAAGCAGGCTGCAGGCTGTGGCTGGAAAGCTTGTCCCCAGACCGGCCAGCATCTCCCCAACTAACAGCTGCTTGTGCTGCATGTGTGGCCTTGTGGCTTTAAATCACACCTGCAGGGTGGGTGCATGTCGCTCCCCCTCTTCGTGGAGGAACGACACAGGACCCTGCGCTGTTCTTTCGTCTGCTCGGCCCTCCCCGGGTTTGCTGCTGGTTCTTCCCGGGTTGGCTACTATCCCTTCCACCTCCGTGGAAGGGCAGTTCCCCCTGGCCACATTCCCCACTTCCGCAGGGGAGCGGCACACCGCCGGCCGGCTCTCTCGGGGGCCGCACAGGTGTTCCCCTTAGATGTTCCCCTTAGATGTTCCCGGTGCGTGCCGTCTCTCTCCTCCTTTATAGTCCTCCTCTGCCAATCCCAACTCGGCTGCCCACACGCCGAGTACGCTGCTCTCCAATCAGGAGCAAGTCCTACAGTTTATTGGTTGAACTGGAGGCAGCTGTGCGGAAGCTGTTTACTTCTCTCCCAGCGCCATATTGTGGGAGAGCAGATGCATAGAATAAGTCTTAATTCCAGTAACTCAGTCTAGTCCGGTTTGCTCCCCACAGGTGCAGTCTTTTTCCAGGCTAGCAGAGGATGGGGCTGAGCCACTAAGGAGAATTGGGCTGTCTCTAAAAGACCCCTCTATCTCCCTGTCTCCATGACCCCCAAGCCAATCAACATACAATATGCAAACAACTCCCCTCTCAACCTCCTGTCCAATGGGCACCTCCATAGATTGCCTTAAAAACCCTGGGCATTTCCTGAAAGCCAGCATAGTCCTGTTTGTTCGGGCATTCTGCCTGGTCTCCTCTCAGACCAGACACTTTTTCTGTCGCTTGCCAATCAAATAAAAGTTTCTGTTTCTTTGCAAATTGCTTCCACCTTTTTATTTCTATACTAAACTGAGGAGAAGAACACATGAAACTTGCTCCAACAACTGCCCTCCCCTCTGAGAATGGTAACATATTTATATGTATTTTTCCCCAAATAAAAAATGTCCTCCCAAATTTAATTTCCATTGTTTATATAGTTAACTCAGAATCATTAATCTCACCTGGCAAAAGTTATTCATTACATGCAGTAAAATATTTTAAATACAAATATTGATAACTATAAAGGTTTTTAAAAGGTCTATATCTTTTTTTTAACTTTTATTTAATGAATATAAATTTCCAAAGTACGACTTATGGATTACAATGGCTTCCCCCCCATACCGTCCCTCCCACCCACAACCCTCCCCTTTCCCACTCCCTCTCCCCTTCCATTCACATCGATTCATTTTCGATTATCTTAATATACAGAAGATCAGCTTAGTATACCTTAAGTAAGGATTTCAACAGTTTGCTCCCACACAGAAACATAAAGTGAAAAATAATAGATGATTTTTTTTAAATGATGATGAAATCAGATTAGAAAAAGGTCTATATCATTAAAAATTGGAGATGCCCTAATAATTAACTACTTTATGGGAGAAATATAAGGAAAAAATAGAATAAACCACTTCATTGCATTGATTTGATTTTTTTTTACTTTAACTTTTATTTAATGAATATAAATTTCCAAAGTACAGCTTATGGATTACAATGGCTTCCCCCCCATAACTTCTGTCCCACCTGCAACCCTCCCCTTTCCCGCTCCCTCTTCCCTTCCATTTACATCAAGATTCATTTTCAATTCTCTTTATATACAGAAGATCAGTTTAGCATATATTAAGTAAAGATTTCAACAGTTTGCACCCACATAGAAAAACAAAGTGAAAATACTATTTGAGTACTAGTTATAGCATTAAATCACAATGTACAGCATATTAAGGACGGAGATCCTACATGAGGAGTAAGTGCACAGTGACTCCTGTTGTTGACTTAACAAATTGACACTCTTGTTTATGGCATCAGTAATCACCCTAGGCTCTTGTCATGAGTTGCCAAGGCTATGGAAGCCTTTTGAGTTCGCCGACTCTGATCATATTTAGACAAGATCATAGTCAAAGTGGAAATTCTCTCCTCCCTTCAGAGAAAGGTACCTCCTTCTTTGATGACCTGTTCTTTCCACAGGGATCTCACTCGCAGAGGTCTTTCATTTAGGTCATTTTTTTTTTTTTTTGCCAGAGTGTCTTGGCTTTCCATGCCTGAAATACTCTCATGGGCTTTTCAGCCAGGTCTACATGCCTTAAGGGCTGATTCTGAGGCCAGAGTGCTGTTTAGGACATCTGCCATTCTATGAGTCTGCTGTGTATCTCGCTTCCCATGTAGGATCGTTCTCTCTCTCTTTTATTCTATTAGCTAGTATTTGCAGACACTAGTCTTGTTTATGTGATCTCTTTGACTCTTATTCCTATCATTATGATCAATTGTGAACAGAAATTGATCACTGGGACTAGTGAGATGGCATTGGTACATGCCACCTTGATGGGATTGAATTGGAATCCCCTGGTATGTTTCTAACTGTACTGTTTGGGGCAAGTCAGCTTGAGCATGTCCCAAATTGTATATCTCTTCCCTCACTTATTCCCACTCTTATATTTAACAGTGATCACTTTTCAGTTAAGTTTCAACAGTTAAGAATAACTGTGTATTAATTACAGAATTCAACCAATAGTATTAAGTAGAACAAACAAAAAATACTAAGAGGGATAACGTATTAAGTTGTTCATCAACAGTCAGGGCAAGGGCTGATCAAGTCACCATTTCTCATAGTGTCCATTTCACTTTAACAGGTTTGCTTTTTGGTGCTCGGTTAGTTGTCACTGGTCAGGGAGAACATATGATATTTGTCCCTTTGGGACTGGCTTAATTCTCTCAGCATAATGTTTTCCAGATTCCACCATTTTGTTGCAAATGACCGGATTTCATTTTTTTTTACTGCTGTATAGTATTCTATAGAGTACATGTCCCATAATTTCTTTAACCAGACTACTGTTGATCGGCATTTAGGTTGATTCCAGGTCTTAGCTATTGTGAATTGAGCTGCAATAAACATTAAGGTGCAGACCGCTTTTTTGTTTCCCAATTTAATTTCCTTTGGGTAAATTCCAAGGAGTGGGATGGCTGGGTCGAATGGTAGGGTTATATTCAGGTTTCTGAGGAATCTCCAGACTGATTTCCATAGTGGCTTTACCAGTTTGCATTCCCACCAACAGTGGGTTAGTGTCCCTTTTTCACCACATCCTCTCCAGCATCTGTTGTTGGTAGATTTCTGAATGTGAACCATTCTCACCAGGGTGAGGTGGAACCTCATTGTGGTTTTGATTTGCATTTCCCTGATTGCTATTGATCTTGAACATTTTTTCATGTGCCTGTTGGCCATTTGGATTTCCTCTTTTGAAAAATGTCTATTGAGGTCCTTGGCTCATCTCTTAAGTGGGTTGTTTGTTTTGTTGTTGTGGAGTTTCTTGATCTCTTTGTAGATTCTGGTTATTAATCCTTTATTTGTAGCATAGTGTGCGAATATTTTTTCCTATTCTGTCGGTTGCCTCTTTACTCTCCTGACTGTTTCTTTCGCAGTACAGAAACTTCTCAAATTGATGCAATCCCAATAGTTGATTTTGGCTTTGACTGCCTGTGCCTCCAGGGTCTTTTCCAGGAATCTTTGCCGGTGCCAATATCTTGTAGGGTTTCTCCAATGTTCTCTAATAACTTGATGGTGTCGGGTTGTAGATTTAGGTCTTTAATCCATGTTGAGTGGATTTTTGTGTAAGGTATAAGGTAGGGGTCTTGCTTCATGATTCTGCACGTGGAAATCCAGTTTTCCCAGCACCATTTATTGAATAGACTGTCCTTGCTCCAGGAATTGGTTTTAGATCCTTGATCAAATATAACTTGGCTGTTGTGGGGAGCAACTCGGACTAGACTGTTACTCGAATTAAGACTTATTCTATGCATCTGCTCTCCCACAATATGGCGCTGGGAGAGGAGGAAACAGTTTCTACACAGATGCCTCCAGTTCAACCAATAAACAGCAGGACCTGCTCCTGATTGGAGGAGAGCAGCGTACTCGGCGTGTGGGTAGCAGAGTTGGGATTGGTGGAAGAGGACTATAAAGGAGGAGAGAGACAGCATGCACCAGGAACATCTATCTGAAGGAACACCTGTGCAGCCCCCGAGAGAGCCGGCTGGTGGTGTGCCGCTACCCCGCGGAAGTGGGGAAATTGGCAGGGGGAACCACCCTTCCACGGAGGTGGAAGGCATGGTAGCCAACCCGGGAAGAACCAGCAGCAAACCCGGGAAGGGCCGAGCAGACAAAAGAACAGCGCAGGGTCCTGTGTCGTTCCTCCGCGAAGAGGGGGAGCGACAGGCTGTAGATGTTTGGGTTGATTTCTGGTGTTTCTATTCTGTTCCATTGGTCTATCCATCTGTTTCTGTACCAGTACCATGTTGCTTTGATTACAACTGCCCTGTAGTATGTCCTGAAATCTGGTATTGTGATGCCTCCGGCTTTGTTTTTGTTGTACAAGATTGCTTTAGCTATTCGAGGTCTCTTTTGCCTCCATATGAATTTCAGCATCACTTTTTCTAGATCTGAGAAGAAGATCTTTGGTATCTTGATTGGCATTGCATTGAATCTATAATTTGCTTTTGGGAGAATGGACATTTTGATGATGTTGATTCTTCCAATCCATGAGCATGGAAGATTTTTCCATTTTTTGGTATCCTCTTCTATTTCTTTCTTTAAGGTTTTGCAATTCTCATTGTAGAGCTCTTTAACGTCCTTGGTTAAGTTTATTCCAAAGTATTTGATTGTTTTTGTAGCTATTGTGAATGGGATTGATCTTAGCAGTTCTTTCTCAGCCATGGCATTGCCTGTGTATACAAAGGCTATTGATTTTTGTGCATTGATTTTATATCCTGCTACTTTGCCAAACTCTTCTATGAGTTCCAATAGTCTCTTAGTAGAGTTCTTTGGATCCCCTAAATAAAGAATCATATCATCTGCAAAGAGGGATAGTTTAACTTCTTCCTTCCCAATTTGTATCCCTTTAATTTCTTTTTCTTGCCTGATGGCTCTGGCTAAAACTTCCAGAACTATGTTAAATAGCAGTGGTGAGAGTGGGCATCCCTGTCTGGTACCAGATCTCAGTGGAAATGCTTCCAACTTTTCCCCATTCAAGAGGATGCTGACATGGGTTTCTCATGAATTGCTTTGATTATATTGAGGAATGTTCCTTCTATACCCATTTTCTTAGAGTTTTCATCATGAAAGGATTTTGAATTTTATCGAATGCTTTCTCTACATATATTGAGATAATCATATGTTTTTCTGTGTATCACATTGATTGATTTGCGAATGTTGAACCATCCCTGCATTCCAGGGATAAATCCCACTTGGTCTGGGTGGACGATTTTTCTGATGTGTTGTTGTATTCTATTGGCGAGAATTTTATTGAGGATTTTTGCGTCTATGTTCATCAGGGATATTGGTCTGTAATTTTCTTTCAATGCTGCATCTTTCTCTGGCTTAGGGATTAAGGTGATGCTGGCTTCATAGAAAGAATTTGGGAGGACTCCCTCTTTTTCGATTGTTCTGAATAGTTTGAGAAGAATTGGAATTTGTTCTTCTTTAAATGTCTGGTAGAATTCAGCAGTGAATCCATCTGGTCCTGGGCTTTTCTTTGTTGGGAGGGCCTTTATTACTGTTTCAATTTCTGTTTCAGTTATGGGTCTATTTAGGTTTTCTATGTCTTCATGGTTCAATTTAGGTAGATTGCATGTGTCCAGGAATCTATCCATTTCTGATAGGTTTCCCTGTTTGCTGGCATACAAGTCCTTGTAGTAATTTCTGATGATTCTTTTTATTTCTGTGGTATCTGTTATTACATTTCCTTTTTCATCTCTGATTTCATTGTTTTGTGTCATTTTTTAGTTAGTTGGGCCAATGGTGTGTCAATTTTGTTTATTTTTTCTAAAAACCAGCTCTTCACTTGGCAGATTTTTTGCAATGTTTATTTTGGATTCAATACTGTTGATTTCTTCTCTGATTTTAATTATTTCTCTTCTCCTACTAGATTTGGGTCTGGTTTGCTGCAGGTGTTCTAGATCCTTGAGGTGAATTGAAAGCTCATCTATTTGGTGCCTTTCCAATTTCTTGATGTAGGGACCTATTGATATAAACTTTCCTTTCAACACTGCTTTTGCTGTATCCCATAAGTTTTGATGTGTTGTTATCCTCATTTACTTCCAGAAAGTTTTTGATTTCTCTTTTGATTTCTTCTATGACCCATTGTTCATTCAGGAGCATGTTGTTCAGTCTCCGTGTGTTTGCATAGGCTCTAGGGATTCCTGAGTTGCTAATTTCCAGCTTCATTCCGCTGTGGTCTGAGAAGCTGCATGGTATGATTCTAATTCTTTTAAATTTGCTGAGACTTGCTTTATGGCCTAGTATGTGATCAATCCTAGAGAAGGTTCCATGTACTGCTGAGAAGAATGTAAAATCTTTAAATGTAGGATTGAAAGTTCTGTAGATATCTGTTAGATCCATTTGGGCAATAGTGTTGATTAAATCTGCTGTTTCCTTGTTGATCTTCTGTCCGGATGATCTGTCTATTTCTGAGAGTGGAGTATTGAAGTCCCCCAGTACTATTGTATTGGAATCTAAGTCTCCCTTTAAGTCCGTTAGCATACCTTTTAAATAAACTGGTGCCCTGTAATTAGGTGCATATACATTTATAATAGTTACATCTTCCTGTTGAATTGAACCCTTAATCATTATATAGTGTCCCTTTTTGTCTCTATTAACAGTTTTTGTATTAAAGTTTATTTTGTCTGATATTAATATGGCTACACCTGCTTTTTTTTTCATTTCTGTTGGCATGGAATATCTTTTTCCAACCTTTCATTTCAGTCTGCATGCATCTTTGTTGGAAAGATGTGTTTCTTGTAGGCAGCAAGTAGATGGGTTTTGTTCCTTAACCCAATCAGCCAATCTGTGTCTTTTACCTGGACAATTCAGGCCATTAACATTCAATGTGACTACTGATAAGTATTGACTTTGCCCTGACATTTTCCCAAAGATATTTTCTAGTATATGCTTTGAGCTTCCTATGATCTTTTACTGGTAGGTTTTCTTCCTTTACCTTCTTTCATATTGATGGCTGTGTTTCTGTGTTTCTGTGTGTAGCACATCTTTAAGCATTTTTTGCAGGGCTAGATGAGTGGCGACAAATTCTTTCAATTTCTGTTTGCTATGAAAGGTCTTTATTTCACCTTCATTCACAAATGAGAGCTTGGCAGGATATAATATTCTGGGCTGGCTGTTTTCCTCTCTTAGTACCTGGGCTATATCTCGCCATTCCCTCCTAGCTTATAGGGTTTTTGATGAGAAGTCAGCTGTGAGTCTAATAGGAGATCCTCTGAGAATAATCTGATGTTTCTCTCTTGCATATTTTAGGATCTTTTCTTGTGTTTCGCTGTGGAGAGTTTAATTACAACGTGTCATGGTGAGGATCTCTTTTGGTCATGTTTATTAGGGGTTCTATGAGCTTCCTGTACTAGGATGTCTCTGTCCTTCTCCAAACCTGGGAAATTTTCTGCTAGTGTCTCACTAAAAAGGCCTTCTAATCCTTTCTCCCTCTCCATGCCTTCAGGAACTCCTAGAACCTGAATGTTGGGTTTTTTAATAGTATCCTGTAGATTCCCAACAATATTTTTTACATTTCTAATTTCCTCTTCTTTTCTTTGGTCTGACTGTATCCTTTCCTGTTCTCTGTCTTCTAAGTCCGATATTCTCTCTTCTGCTTCACCCATTCTGTTTTTGAGGCTCTCTAATGTGTTTGTCATTTGATCTATTGAATTCTTCATTTCATTATGATTTCTTGTCACTATCACAGTTTCATGTTCTACTAGTTGTTTCATTTCATTTTGATTCCTCCTTAATATTTCATTTTCACGTGAGATTTTCTATCCTGTCCATTAAGGATTTCTGTAGTTTGAGAATTTGTTTTTGAGAACTTCTTAATGTTCTTATCAATTTTTTGAGATCCGCTTCTTGCATTTCTACTATCTCATCATCTTCATAATCTTGAATTGGGGTGTCTTTTTCATTTGGGGGCATCATAGTATCTTCCTTGTTCTTGTTACCTTGGTTTTTGCGTTTGTTGTTTGGCATATTGGAGATATTCTTTGGTTTCTTCGCTGTGGTGCTTTTTCTTGTTATACTATGACTTTAGATTAAGTGGACTGTCTGCTTTTGATAGATCCTTAGAGGCTGTGATGGGCGTGGCCAGAGAGCTCTGTTTGGTTCTTCAGGGTTAAGGGTGTGCCAAAGGTGACTCACCCAGATTGTTCTCTCGCTTGCTCTCTCTCTTTTCTTTGACTCAGTTGGGAAGTAATTCTGCACAGCTGAGTGGAATTGAGGGTAGCTGATGTATGAAATCTGGCCCCTGTGGGTATTCGTCTGCTCTACCCCTGTGACCACACAAAGAGTTTATGCAGTCCTCAGTGTGGTCTCAAATTTGTCCTCAGTCTCTCACCAGGTTGCCCCAGGTTACCGAGTTTGTGTACTCGGTGAGTTCTCCCCCCCACCTCAGATTTTCACAGTCTCAGTTCGTTAGCTCCACACTTTCATTAGGTCCTAACCTCCTGTTATTTCTCCCCACCAGAGTCAGGTTTTTCTGCTTGGCTGATGGCGGACGCCACTTTACATATGTCCAAGATGGTGACTGCTCTTTTTCTTGCTCAGCTTTGTAAGGTCAGTGGAGAGAGAGGCTAGTGTCCGTGCTGGTTCCCCTTATTTATTCATTTTTTTCTCTCCTCCAGTCATCTTGGTGAACTTTCCCCATTGGGGCTTCAAGCCTCATTCCCTCTAGGCTCTTTCTGCCTTTCCCTGCCAATGTCTCGGGTATACGAGGTTTTTGTCTCACCTCCCCTTCCAGCGCTGGCGTGTAGACTCTGCGGCTGGGCTTCCACGTGGTGAGTGACCTTGCTCTCCCCATAGGTCCTCCGTGTCACATCCACTAGATCCAGAAGAGTTTCCTCTGCAATTTTTTCCTGAGCCTTTTCCTGAGACTACAGTAACTCCACTTTTATTAAACTATCTTTTCCTGGACTATCAGTGCACGCCCTCACTATTCTACCTTCTTGGCTCTGCTCCCTCATTGATTTGATTTAATGTCCACTTTCCTGACTAATTAATTTAAATATTATAATGGCTAACAAAGAATATTCTAGAACATTTATGCCCAGCAATAGTTGATATCATTTCCTAAATATTACTTTATATTCAACAGATGTCTTTTATAAAAAGAATGTAAGTTTCTCTTAAATGAAGCTTTTTTAAAAAGATTTTATTTATTTATTTGACAGGTAGGGTTACAGACAGTGAGAGAGAGAGAGACAGAGAGAAAGGTCTTCCTTCTGTTGGTTCACCCCATAAATGGCCGCTACGGCGGACGTTGTGCTGATCCGAAGCCAGGAGCCAGGTGCTTCCTCCTGGTCTCCCATGCGGGTGCAGGGGCCCAAGCACTTGGGCCATCCTCCACTGCACTTCCGGGCCACAGCAGAGAGCTGGACTGGAAGAAGAGAAACCAGGACTAGAACCTGGTGCCCATATGGGATGCTGGTGCCACAGGCAGAGGATTAACCAAGTGAGCCACAGCGCAGGGCCCCTCTTATATGAAGCTTTAATTCTAAGTATGGGACTGGACTTGATAGATGATGCATGTGGTATCGGTTCTTTATAACCCCAGGTAGGCAGATCAAATCAGGCTCAGCTTCATTTGAACTCAGAGTGGTTCTCCAATGTGGTACTCATGTGTCCAACGTTTTCATCTTGTTGCAACCACATCATTCTTTGGTGTCCTGGTGTTTTTATTTTGTAATGTTTTACTTGCTTTCTCTCCTTATTTTATCTTGGCACTGTGGATTATATTTTCAGTATTAGCTTTATTGCGTTGTATAGTGAAATATTAAAGCTTAATGAGGTGAAGAAAGTGGTTTGAAATGTTAGTACATATAAAGTAATCGAGGCAGGCTTCTTGTAGTGCTTAAGACGCCACTTGGGACCTTTGTGTTCCATGTTGGAGTGGCTGGGTTGGAGTCCTGGCTTTGCTCCCAATTCCAACTTCCTACTAATGGGCACCCTGGGAGACAGCAAGTGGTGGCTCAACGAGTTAAGTACCTGCTACCCACAGGGGAGACCAGGATTGTGTCCTGAGCTCCTGGCTTCTATCTGTCCTGGGCCTGGTTATTGTGGGCATTTGTGAATTGAAGAAGTAGATGGGAGACTCTGTATGTCTCTGTCTGTCTTTCAAAAATAAATAAAAATAAACAAAACTAGTAATAAATATGATCTTGTTATACTTGTGGGGATCTAAGAAGAGAAAGCCATGTTAAATTTTGCTAATTTGCAAAATGAAAGTTTCTCCTATATCCTAACATCTGCCTGGGTTAAAGATAGGCTATTACACTGATTTTACCAAGAGAATTATACTCTAGCTGGCATATGTTTCTTTTTTTTGTTTGTTTGTTCCTTTTTTTTTTTGACAGGCAGAGTTAGATAGAGAACAAGACAGAGAGAAAGGTCTTCCTTCTGTTGGTTCACCCCCAATATGGCTGCTATGTCCGGCGCGCTGCGCCCATCTGAAGCCAGAAGCCAGGTGCTTCCTCCTGGTCTCTCCATGCAGGTCACAACTACTTGGGCCATCCTCCACTGCCTTTCTGGGCCACAGCAGAGAGCTGGACTGGAAGAGGAGCAACCGGGACAGAATCTGGCACCCCAACTGGGACTAGAACCCGGGGTACCGGTGCCACAGGCGGAGGATTAGCCTAGTGAGCCGCAGCGCTGGCCTACTCTAGCTGGCATATGTTTCAAATTTAATAGTTCTCTGAAAATACTCAAAGCCCTATTTTATTTTATCATTCCAGAGTCAAAGTTTTCAGAAAGGTACTTCTGTAGTCATGTTACTTTCTTGGCATGTATGTAAGTATTCAAGAAAGGACACTGGTTTATATATAACTAAAAAATGACTTCCATTCTTTTGTATGAATACCCAGAAATGGGATTGCTGGATATTATGACATCAATTTTTAATTTCTGAAGGTAACTTCTTACTGTTTTCCATAGCAGCCATACCATTTTGCAAATAAATTTCCCATTCTATAGGTTGTCTTTTTACTTCATTATTTTCCTTACTGTGCAGAAGCTATGAAGTTTGGTGTAGTCCTATTTTTTTTTTTTTTTTGCTTCTATTGCTTGTGCTTTTGGTGTTGGACCCAAGAAATCATTGACAAGACCAATGTCATGAAGTTTTCTTCAAATGTTTCCTTCTAGGAGTTTCACAGGTCATGCCTTATGTTTAAGTCATTAACCCATTTTTAGTTGATTTTTGTGTAGAATGTAAGGGTTCACTTTTATTCTCTCCAGTTTTCCCAAAACCATTTGTTGAAGATACTGTCCTTTCTCCTTTGTATATTCTTGTCATCTTTGTCAAAAATCAGTTGACCACTTATGCATGGATTTATTTTGAAATCTCTTTTCAGTTCCATTGGTCTATATAAGGGCAATTCAAAAATTCAGAGAAAATGGAATCAAAACTATGAGTTCATTTTGGTGTAAATGAGAAATATGTATTAGGGAAAACCTATACATTGATTTAATCTTTTTTGCATAAAAATAACTCATACTTTTAATTCTACTTGTACATGAACTCTTCAAGTACTCTCATGTCTGTTTTTATGTATCATCCTGTTTTTCAATTACTGTAGCTTTATAATATATTTTGAAATCAGGAAGTGTGAGGCCTCCAACTTTGTTCTTTCTCAAGATTGACTTTACTGGATTTGTTTGTGGATTCATACGAATTTCTAGATTTTATTTTCTATATCTATAAAAATTGCCATTGAGATTTTCATAAAGACTGCATTGAATTTGCATATCACTTTGGATAGTGTGTATATTTTAAGGATATTAAGTCTTCCAATCTATGAACATAGGATGTCTTCCCATTTGTTTATATTTTCTTACCTTCTTTCATCAATGTTCTGTAGTTTTCAGTATTTAAGTCTTTCACCTATTTGAATTTTTCTAGTTATTTTGTTCTTTTTGGGACTATTGAAAATGGAATTGTTTTTCTAATTTCCTTTTCAGATAATTTATTTACACAAAAAAAATGGAAATCAATATCTGGATGAGATATCTGGATTCTTATGTCCTTCATAGTATTATCCACATTAACCAAGATTTAGAAAGCAGCTAAATGTCTATGGAACATGAATGGATAAAGAAAATAGGATATATATATGGAATATTATTTAATCCTAAAAAAGAAATTCTGCAGTGTGGATGAATCTTGAGGACACTGCACTAAATGAAACATGCCAATCTCAAAATGATAAACACTACATTATTCCACTTTCATGAAGTATCTAAAATAGTCAAATTCATAGACTCAACGAATGCTGCCAGGGGCTGGGAACACACACTATATAAGGGACGTGAAGCTTCAGTCAAGCCAAGTGAATAAAGTTTTCAAGATCTAGTGCACAAAACCATATCTGTTATTAATGATATTATATTATATACTTAAAAATTTTTATTAGGAGGGCAGATCTCATGTTAAGTGTTCTTATCACAATAATATTAAGTTAAATTAAAAATAAATGAAAATAAAAATCTCATTTATTGAGATTTTCAAGTCAGTAAAAAATTAAAGCACAAATTAATATATAATTCACAATTTTATGGGTATGGGATAATTACAAAAGCAAAGAACAAGGCTCACACCTATCTTAGGATTACATAATTTATGTCATTGTGCTCTGAGAATAATGACCTAAAGTCTATCCAACATCTTTCAGTTAAGGCTTGGAACTTTCCAGTGGTTAGAGCCTTTCAGTTTCTTGTCTTTTTATTCTATAAGTGTTGTTCTTATTCTGCAGTAGTTTTTCTTATTATTTTTATTATTGTTATTATTCATAGTTTTTCTTATTCTGTTAAAAGACAGCACTAAACAGCCCTGAGTGGTCACTCCCTAGTAGCAACATGTTCCTCTGGTTATAAAGAATGCCTTGCCCAGTGACGCATCTCACTGGAAAGTGTAGGCTGTGAACAGCTGCAGATGGAGCCAACCTCTGTGGTCAGCTGTTCTAAACTGGTGGCTTGCATTTAGCTGCTAGAAAATTTAATGTGATATAAATTCATAAAACACCTAAAAGTTGTTTTAAATATTTTTGTGTATTACAAGAATATAAATTAAAAATATTTCCACTTAATATTCACATATGATTTACAAAATTAACTCACATCTCTCCAGAATAATGCACACCTTCATTCATTTAAAATGCAGTCTGAGGGTGAGCCTTTGGCATAATGACTAAGATGCCACTTGGGACACCCATATCTTACACTGGAGTGAGAGGTTGGGCCCAGCTCCACTCCTGGTTTCAGCTTCCTGGTCATGTGTACCCTGGGAGGCAGTGGTGATGACTGAATTTCTTGGGCCTGTCACCCATTTGGGAAACTAGGATTGAATTCTTAGCTCCTGACTTCAGTCTGGCCCACCCCTGGCTGTTGCAGGAACTTGAGGTATCAACCAACTGATGGAAAACCTGATCTTTGTTCCTCTTTCTTTATAAATAAGAAAGAAGGGAGGGAGGGAGGAAGGAGGGAGGGAGAGAGCGAGGGAGGGAAGAAAGAGTGGCCTCACTTAGTCCTTGCTGCACTGTGGGATGGCTTCTTAGTCCAGGCCCTTCTGGAATCTTTAGTAGTATTTTCTTAAATAGTCTGCATGATGGAGGGGCAGGTCAAGGCAGAGCCTTCTACCCAATGGGTACCTGACAAATCCCACAATTTTCAATGTGGGAATCTCAACCTTGATTCAGTCTCTAAAAAGTAAGGTGAAAAGTTCTTCAGTGGAGATGTTTAAGTGTATATATTGTGCAAAAACATGCCTCCTGTATGTTGTGTTACTTTCCTGTCCAATGGAACTAAATACTATCATGATGGTATAGAATTACTGTTTTTATAAATTTTAACCAAGAAGTCACAACTTAAATTTGGCTAATTTAAATATATTTATGTATCTCTCTATATAATTTACATTAGCAATAATTTGCATTGTATTATATGTTTATATTACATATTTATATTAACATACCATATTTGTGATATAACAGACATTTCAAACTGTACTTTGATTAGGTTGGTACTTTATCTTTATTTTAAAAGGTTTATTTATTTGAAATAATTACAAGAGAGGGAGACAGACAGACAAAGATATTCCATCCCCAAAAAGGCTCCATAGCCAAGGCTAGGATAGGCTGAAGTCAGGAGTCTGGAACTCCTTCTGGTTCTGACATGTGGGTGGCAGGTATCCAAGCACTTTGGGGCATCTTCCACTACTATTCCAGGGGCATTAATAGGGAGCTGGAGTGGAAGTGGAGGAGCAAGGACTTGAACAGCACTCATATGGGATATTGGTGTTGCAGGTAGTAATTTAACCAGACACACACCTGGTATTTTACCTCTTTTCATATGTAAAATTATAAATATTTATTTATTATGTCACCAAAATAATGTGCCTGCTGGCTAGACCTGCAGCGAGATAGGCATATTTGTGCACTGAATGACTGGTGCTACTCGAGGGACAGGCTCTCAGGCTGGATGATGACAAGTGGTGTTGTTGGAAGAAGCCCTTGCTTCTTGCACGTGAGAACAGAATGGTCTGCCTGTGGTGTTCCCCGTAGTATTTTTACCTCACCATAGTTCTCTTGTAAAATTAAGATGTGCTATATTAAATGATCATTTTTCAAAAAGTACACAAAATATTATCAGAAACTATAAAATCATGCACTTATCTCTGAAATATGAGGATGTTTAAAATAGCGTATTGCTACCTTAGGACTGCTGGCATTTTATTTGACAAATCTATTGTTGAATGTTAACGTGGGCTCATGAATTATTGCATATCAGAGTGGATTTTTTAAAACACGAGAGAGTGGCAATTAAATGGCAAATATTTGTGAATGAGTGAGATTAGAAAAACTGATGTTTTATAAGATTTTACAAGTGATTAATGGAATCTTAAATCTAATTAACCACAGTCTTGAGAGAACAATTTTCCCACCCTGTGAAGATAATGAGTAATGACAAAAATTATAGTAAAAATAGGCGATTCCCATACACTGTAATTCATAGTGAGGTTAAAAAAAGGGAAAAAATAAGCGCCACATATACATCTTACTACTAAAAAGACTGTTCCAGACAGGAAAGACAAGACACTAAAGGAAACCTTTATCCATACCATGTAGATGAGTGCTATAGCGAACAACACCAGCACATATTTACCAGGAAAACACATCATACTTACTGGAGAAAACCACATCACTTTAAGAATCCAAATTGTAAGAGCAAGATTCACGACGAGGATGATAAGTAAAAGAAGAACAAGCAAGTAGAGACAGCGCTTTCGCCAGCCATAAATGCCAATTTTGTAGACACACTGATTCTCGGGCCTCTCTATGTGAGTGCCTTCTGTGGCCGTCAGGTACTGTTCACCAGCCATCTGCTGTAGGGGTGGGGGTGAGGGGTGGGGAAGAGAGAAAGAGAGGGAGAGAGAACAACTTGTTTATCATTACTGATTTCCTATGAGCCTAAGAAACATATTTCTTAGTTAAAAAAAATCCCCCAAAGTAATGCTTTTTAAAAAAGAAAGCTATTACTTTGAAATACCTCACTGTGTTTCAACCAGAGGAGAAAGTTAATTTGTCATGTAAAGTATTCTGCTTGAGATGTCCACATCCCACAGGAGACAGCCTGGGGATGAGTCCTGTTCTGGTCCTAATTCCTATTTCCTGCTAATGAGCTCCCTAAGGGCAGCAGGTGACGGCCCAAAGACCCATGGATCATAGTGGGGTGAAACAGGGGGGAAAATAAATGTTACATACATATTTTACTACTGAAATTGTGGGAGGCCTGGACTGAATTTCAGGCTCCTAGAGTCAGCCTTGCCCCATTCCAGCCATTTAGGGCACTTGGGGATGAGAGATTTTTGTCTGTCTGTTTCTGTGCCTTTGAAATAAATAAAAGCTGGGGCTGGCACTGTGGCATAGTAGGTTAAGCCTCCACCTGTGTTGCCGGCATCCCATATGGGCACAAGTTAGAGTCCTGGCTGCTCTACTTCCATTCCAGATCCTTCCTGATGGCCTGGGAAGGCAGTGGAAGATGGCCCAAGTGCCTGGGCCCCTGCAACCACCTGGAGACTCAGAGGAAGATCCTGGGTCCTGGTTTCAGATTGGCCCAGCTCTGGCCATTGTATCCATTTGAGGAGTGAGCCAGCAGATGGAAGACCTCTCTCTCTCTGTCCTTTTCTCTGTACCTCTGCCTCTCAAATAAATAAATAAATCTTTCTTTTTTATTTTTTTAAAAAATTTTTAAAAGATTTTTTTTGTTCATTTGAAAGACAGAGTTACAGAGAGAGAGAAGATCCAGAGAGAGAGAGAGAGAGAGAGAGAGAGAGGTCTTCCATTCGCTAGTTCACTCCCCAAGTGACCACAATGGCCGGAGCTGAGCTGATCTGAAGCCAGGAGCCAGGAGCTTCCTCTAGGTCACTCATGCGGGTGCAGGGGCCCATGGAGTTGGGCCATCCTCCACTGCTTTCCCAGGCCACAGCAGAGAGCTAGATCAGAAAAGGAGCAGCTGGGACTTGAACTGGCACTCATATGGGATGCTGGTGCTGCAGGCTGGGGCTTTAACCCACTATGCCACAGCACTGGCCCCATAAATAAATCTTAAACAATATAAAAAAAAGTCAAAGGATAAAATGTTAGGTAAAGCATATGCATTTGGAATCTGATCATAACAAATTTTACAAACACACACACACACACACAGCTTTCTGCAGGGTTAAACTTGGAATTGGAGCTTTAACTAAAATAATCAAATTATCACATCTTTAAAAATTCAGTGGGAGAAAAACTGGTATCTATATATTTTTTTAAAAATTCAATTACTCAAGCTAATGCTGTGATTAAATTATATCTTTCTTCAGTAACTGAATCATTCAGAATTAAAAAGTTTCTTTAGGGGCTGGTGTTGAGGCATAGTGGGTTAAGTCGCCTCCTGCAATGCTGGTATTCCATATGGGTGCTGGTTTGAGTCCGGGCTTTTCCACTTCTGATCCAGCTCTCTGCTAATGTGCTTTGGAAAGCAGCAGAAGACAGTCCAAGTTCTTGGGCCCCTGTACTCACATGGGAGACAAGGATGGAGTTCCAGGCTTCAGTCTGGCCCACTCCTGGGCATTGGAGCCATTTGGAAAGTGAACCAGCAGATGGAAGATGTCTCCATCTGTCTTTCCCTGTCTCTGTAACTCTGCATAACAAATACTTCACTAACATCTGACTATAGTGAAATTCTCAATATCAGTCTGCTTTAAGAAAGATCAGAATATGTGTGTATACAAAATTCATTGTTTTATGTAAACTAGAGTAAGAATTGTATTTAAAAAATTTAGTACTTTGAAATCTGAAAGTCATAGAGATAGACAAGGGACTACATGGTCAGGGAGATCTCCCATTTGCTGTTTCACTCCCCAGATGCCCACAACAGTTTGGGGTGGGCCAGGCTGAGCCAAGAGCCTTCAACCTGGGGACCCAGGTACTTGGGTCAGCGTCTGCTGTCTCTCCTGGTGTGTAGAAGCAGAAACCTGGGCTCAGGAGTGGACCTGGGACTTGAACCAGGCACTTTGATATGAGTTCGTGGGCATCCCAAGCGGCATCTTTGCCACCTCACCAAATGCCAGCCCTAGAGTATTTCAGCACAAATTTCAACTCTATAAAAATTATTCATCTTTCTCTGTACCCAAAGAAAAAAGAAAATGCTTTTTATCGTCAAGTGGAGATCAGAGATTATGAAGACTTTTCTCATTGTAAAGGTAGTAAAATGATAAATTAGAATACACGATGTCCTTCTCTGGGATTTTTTTTTTAATGCAATGGTTTTAGACTTATTTTTTAAGGCTGTTTTGGAGGTGTTCTTACTGAAAACAAATCACTGTCTAAAATATTTAAATCCAGTTTAGCAGTAGGCATCTCCCATATTCTAACTGGTTATATGAAATGGTGCTACCACACAGTATTTTCAAATATTCAGGACTGACAGTTGACATCATTCAACACCTAAATGTTTTATGACTTCATAAGGGCATGACCTATGTACTCATTTCTTTGAATCCTGTTGTTCTGCTGCACGTTAGAAAGTCACTGAACTGTACCCCATGTCTCAGGCCTGAGTCCCACAAGTCCTGCTTGCTTCCAGCCTCATTTGAGCAAGTCTTGTCAACTCTGCTGTCACATGCATCTCCAGCGTGTCTGCTGCTCTACATGTCCTTTGTTACTACACTGGTTCAATCCACCATGAACAACCTCCACACTGCTGCACATCTGCTCTTTGTCTTCTCAGGAAACCCTTCTCTATACAGCAGCTCAATGTGTGAAGTGTAGCAGGTTCCTGGCACTGTTTATAAACCTCTCAACGGCACAGAGAAGGTCCAAACTCCTCTACTGCGTGCAAGAGCCTACACTGGCTAGCCCTTGTTTACGTCCCTGACATCATCTACTACTGTCCTTCGCTGACAATCGCTCTGTGACGAATGGGGCTGACTGTCGCTGCAGAGCCCTTGGCCTGGACTTGCTGTGCACCTGCTGGTTCCTTCTTGCCTTTCAACAGCAGCGCACATGTCATCTCCTCGAAGAAGCCTTCTCGGGACGCTGTCACTCAATGTCACATCACCCTATTATATTAATGTCACAGCTCTCATAATGGTGGCAACCCTAGAATTTCTGTGAAGGACCGACTAGGAGTGAAATTGAGGAGGGTGGGCAGAAGGCCTGAATTAAAAGCAATCACACTCTTTTACAGTATTGCTACAGATTAAGAAAACTTGCAACGTTTCATAAAAATGTATGTCTGTGTGTGTATATATTCTTCTTTCTAAATATTCCTATAGATAGTTTCCTATTTTTGGTGTAATAAATTATCACAAGCTTAACCCAAGACAATAGTATCTTGTAGTTTTGGCATCAACTCTGCCCCCACCTCCCGCACTGGCATAATCGCTGTGTAGAACCCGCACATCTAATCTCATGTAACTTAAATCATCTCAAAATGACTCATAATAGCTAATACAATAGAAATTCTGTGTGAACAGTTGGTACTGTCCAGGAAATAACGACAAGCAAACACTCTGTGCATGTTCAGTACAGACTTGTTTCCCTGAATGTTGTTGATCCATGGTTAGTTACAACTACAATGTGGAGCCTGTGGATATGCAGGGTCGGCTGTACTCACTGTCTCGAATTATGTGTCTTCTGTACTCTCTAGAATCCCCTTCCAGACCTACAACTCTGCCTCTCCTTTGAGCTTGCTCTTGAGTGTTCACCAACAACCTTTATGTTGCTCACCTCTGTGTGCATTCATGGAACCTAGAGTTGCTGATGCCTCTTTGAAGCACTTTTTCCACTTGGCTTCCAGAAACTCTCTGTGGCCTTATTCTTACCCTACTGCTGCTTCTTCCCATCAAGTGCTTCCACCTCATCCCTCTGCCTGGTCTCAGTCCTACAAGTTGTTTCTGTATGCATGTTCACCCCACTGTGGATGTGTGTTTACACTAGGATGCATCTTTTCCTAGCCTGGACTTGCCCTGGACTTGAGATTCTGGTATCCAATTGGGAATGGCAAACTTTGCAAAACTCTTCACCTTGCTCTGCTCCTTGGAAAACTTTCCTGCACTTTGGCAAATGATAACTTCATTCTTCATGCTGCTCAAGCCCAGCGTTTTAGCTTCATTCTTAGTTTCTTAATACAACACTCAGTCAATCAGCAAACCTTGTTGGTACTACCTTGAATCCAAAATCTGATCATTCCTACCATTGCCTCTCATTTGTTATTGCCACAGCCACCCTGACTCCACCATTTGGTCCCCTACAGTTAGTTTTCAACACAGAGCCTGGAGCAGTCCTTTTAAAACAGAATACCTAAAATGTAATACATTGGAGTGAAATGGACATTTTGAGATTCAGTGATTGTTTACAGCCCTTACTTCCTGGATAGAGCACACCAGCTACATGCTCACTTTTTATTTTTATTTTATTTTATTTTTTGACAGGCAGAATGGACAGTGAAAGAGAGAGACAGAGAGAAAGATCTTCCTTTGCCCTTGGTTCACCCTCCAATGGCCGCCACGGCCGGCGCGCTGCGGCCGGTGCACCGCGCTGATCTGATGGCAGGAGCCAGGTGCTTATCCTGGTCTCCCATGGGGTGCAGGGCCCAAGCACCTGGGCCATCCTCCGCTGCACTCCCTGGCCACAGCAGAGAGCTGGCCTGGAAGAGGGGCAACCGGGACAGAATCTGGCGCCCCGACCGGGACTAGAACCTGGTGTGCCGGCGCCGCAAGGCGGAGGATTAGCCTACTGAGCCGCGGCGCTGGCCACTTTTTATTTTTTAATAAGGAGAGGGGGAGTGAGGGAAAAGGGAAAGGCAAAGGGGCCTGGTGTGGACGGGGGTAGAAGAAGATGAGATCTCATTTCATCCACTGGTTCATTCCCCAAATGCTCACAACAGCTGGGAGGGGGCCAGACCAAAGCTGGGAGCTAGGAACTCAATCCGGGTCTCCCAGGTGGGTGGCAGGGACCCAGTTACTTGAGCCTTTACCAAGAGTGTGCATTAGCAGGAAGCTGGAAACAAGGAGTGGAGCTGAAACTTGAACCCAGACATCCAATGCAGGGTGCAGATGTCTTAACTGATATCTTAACTTGTAGGCCAAGTGAGCACCTCCTCTTAGAAGCATGTAACCTGCTTTCTAGACTTTCTATGTCTAATTTGTAGTCTCCAAACCCTGTCTATTTGGTCCCAAACCTAGGTTCATTTGTCTACTTGTTTTTGCTGATTAAGTTTATTATCTCATGCTTTCTGATATCTACTCTAATGTTTTTGGTTCATTTGCCATCTATCAGTGTTACCTCTGTTACTTAAAAAAGGTGACTTGATCAGCCCTCACCCTGACTGTTGATGAGCAACTTGATATGTTATCCCTCTTAGTATTTTTTGTTTGTTTGTTCTACTTAATACCTTTGGTTGAATACTGTGATCAATACACAATTCTTCTTAAGTGCTGAAACTTAACTGAAAAGTGATCGCTGTTAAATGTAAGAGTGGGAATAAGAGAGGGAAGAGATGTGCAATTTGGGACATGCTCAAGCTGACTTACCTCAAACGGTAGAGTTAGAAACATACCAGGGGATTCGAATTCAATCCCATCAAGGTGGCATGTACCAATGTCGTCTCACTAGTCCCAGTGATCAATTTCTGTTCACAATTGATCATAATGATAGGACTAAGAACCAAAGGGATCACATAAGCAAGAATAGTGTCTGCAAATACTAGATGATAGAATAAAAAAGGGAGAGAATGATCCAACATGGGAAGTGAGACACACAGCAGACCCATAGAATGGCAGATGTCCTAAACAGCACTCTGGCCTCAGAATCAGCCCTTAAGGCATGTGGATCCGGCTGAAAAGCCCATGAGAGTATTTCAGGCATGGAAAGCCAAGACACTCTGGGGAAAAAAAAAAAAAAAAACCTAAATGAAAGATCTCTGCGAGTGAGATCCCAGTGGAAAGAATGGGTCATCAAAGAAGGAGATACCTTTCTCTGAAGGGAGGAGAGAACTTCCACTTTGACCATGGCCTTGTCTAAATATGATCAGAGTCAGTGAACTCAGGGGGCTTCCATAGCCTTGGCAGCTCATGACAAGAGCCTAGGGTGATTACTGAGGCCATAAACAAGAGTGTCAATTTGTTAAGTCAGCAACAGGAGTCACTGTGCATTTACTCCTCATGTAGGATCTTTGTCTTTAGTGTGCTGTACATTGAGATTTAATGCTATAACTAGTACTCAAACAGTATTTTTCACTTTATGTTTCTGTGTGGGAGCAAACTGTTGAAATCTTTACTTAATGTATGCTAAACTGATCTTCTGTATATAAAGAGAATTGAAAATGAATCTTGATGTGAATGGAAGGGGAGAGGGAGTGGGAAAGGGGAGGGTTGCGGGTGGGAGGGACGTTATGGGGAGGAAGCCATTGTAATCCAAAAGCTGTACTTTGGAAATTTATATTCATTAAATAAAAGTTTGAAAGCAAAAATAAAAAAAATTAAAAAAAATAAAAAAGGCCTTTACAGTGGCCATTACTGTGGTGCAGCAAGTTAAGATGCTGCCTGCAATGTTGGCCTCCTATATGAGCACCTGTTTGAGTCCCGGTTTCTCCACTTCCCATCCAGCTCTCTACTAATGCACCTGGGAAGGCAACAGAAGATGGCCCAAGAGAACCAGCAGATGGAAGATCTCTTTCTCTCTGTCTCTTCTTTTATCTCTGTAACTGTCTTTCAAAAAATGAATTTCAGAAAAAAAGACCTTTACACTAGATAAGCATGAATTAGATGATTATGCAGAACAAGTGAATACATTTTTTTTTTTTTTGGACAGGCAGAGTTAGACAGAGAGAAAGGTCTTCCTTTTTTCCATTGGTTCACCCCCCAAATGGCCGCTATGGCTGGTACGCTGCGCTGATCTGAAGCCAGAAGCCAGGTGCTTCCTCCTGGTCTCCCATGCGGGTGCAGGGCCCAAGCACTTGGGCCATCCTCCACTGCACTCCCTGGCCACAGCAGAGAGCTGGACTGGAAGAGGGGCAACCGGGACAGAACCGGCACCCCAACGGGGACTAGAACCCGGTGTGCTGGTGCCACAGGCGCAGGATTAGCCAGGTGAGCTGCGGCACTGGCCTGTGAATACATTTTTAAAAGTTGATTTTGTTATTTAGTAAAATATTAGTTTATATTTCTCACAACTCAGAAGTGTCATTTTTATTAGACACTCTCTTAAATGTTTACTAGAAAAGGCTTACAGAGGCTCTTTGGTTCACCTAACTTCTTCAGATAATTTTTATAATTGTGACTTGGAAGGATATTAATTCGTCAGTGCTTTGAGGTCAGAAAAATACAAAGTGGTTTTCATATTGGCAAGAATTGCACTGGAACAATGATAGCACTTTGTGACTTACTTGCAACCTTTTACAAAAGGTACTTAGTGAACTACATCTATGAGAACTGGATATCTATATTCCATGATAAAGAATTTTGAGTTTTAATATATCTTGAACAAAATTTGTTTTTATAGAATTATTTTAAAAAGTAACAAAATTTCACCCTTTCCATTGTTATCCATCTTTTAAAGTGTGTTGATGATATAATTAATTTGGATTGACTTTAAATGCATCTCTCAAATATGGTTATCAATATTTTAATTGATAGTGCTCAGTATATGAAGTACTATAATATTTTTGTATGAATATCAGCTTTTATATGCTTTTGAATTTATGGTCTCTTGATTATTATTTAAAAATTACACAACCTTAAGGATTGCTTGGCCTTCCATGCTCTTTGGCTCTTGTTTCAGCACTTAATACAATGAATTAAACACAGTGTCTATTACGGAAATGCTTCTCAACCATACTGTTTGCTTTACCTAATGTTTATCAACATCATTAGTTTGGCTAGGCATGGCCAAGAGTTTGGAACAGGGAGCTGGTAAACCCATGAGTGATGTTCAAAAGGAGTTAATAAATTATGATTTTTAAAAGGTGATTTTGAAAAAAGAACTAAAGAGACCCTTAGAAATGAGAAATTCAATTGTATCTAAGAACTGAAAGAAGGAAGTAGAGTTTAAAGTTACAAAATATACAGTTTCCCCATCTGACTGATTACATATATGATGTACTTCAAAGACTTTGTGAAAAATGGAATTGAAAGATAAGCTTATTTTGGTGCAAAACTTTTGAAGTCCATGCATAGTTTTTTTTTTTTTTTCTTTCATTTTTTCAGTGAACCTTTTGGAGAGTCCTCACAGCTGGAAAAGAATTAGTATGTTGGAAGGCAGATCTCAGATGACACTGTGGCGTGACAAAGATGGGGAAAATGTGAAGATAAGTTTAAAGAACATGGCTGATGAATGAGAAAGTCTAAATATATCTCAGTGAAGTTTCAGTGGGAATAACCCAAGAAAATAGGGGGGGACGGCATTTAAGCTAGTAGTTGAGATGCCTGTGTCCCACATTTGAGTGCCTGAGTTTGAGTCCCCACTCTGGCTCCTGACCCCAGCTTCCTGTTAATGTGGATCCTGGGAGGCAGCAGGTGATGGCTCCAGTAGCTGGATCCTTGCCACCCATGTGAGAGTCTTGACTTGAATTCCTGGCTCCTGGCTTCAGTCTGGCCTAGTACTTACTGTTGGAGGCATGTGGGGAGTAAATAGCAGATGGGACTCTCTCTCTCTCTCTCCCTCTCTCTCTGATTCTTAACTAATGAATCAATTCACTAAGTAAATAAATGTTAAACAGAAATATAAGAATGATGATGATTTAAAAAGTAATGGTATGAATTTTCTATAACTGATGATAAGTTAGATTGAAAACAAATACTGATTCTGCAGCAGTATACATTAATTAAAATTTGTTATATAAAATCATTCTGAACTTACAGAATGCCACAAATAGAGACATTTAAAAGATCCAGTAAAAATGAATGGTGTAATGTTAACAAAAAGCTTTATACACACCTGTGAAGTGAGTGAATGAACTGCTGAAAGCATGGGGGTGAAAACAGGTCCTGGAAAAAATCACTACCAAAAAAGCTGGACCAGAGGCAACTTTACGCAGGGCAAACTTCAAGGTCAAAGAGCAAAACAGAACCATTTGGTATAAAGGTGAATGAAGTCCAGCCTAACCCAATGGGCCTGGGCCCCAAGCGGCAGTGCTGTCTGGGGGGAGTGGTGCTTCAGAGTTAGGGGAACCAGAGCGGTGAATGCAACCAGGCCATCACTAAAAGTCCAGGCTCAGACAGAGTGCCCATCCATCCATCCTCCTCCCTGCCGGGACCACATGTCAGTGCACTGAGAATGGCCTTTGGCTGTAGGGCATGTATGTAGGGCACTTCCAGAAGGAAGTGAAGGGGGCCAGCATTTTGGTGCAGCAGATTAAGCCACTGCTTGAGACATCAGTATCCCATAACTGAGCTCTGGTTGAATCCTGGCTGCTCTGCTTCTGATCCAGCTCCATGCTAATTCACCGGGAAGGCAGCCAAAATTGGTCCAAGGGTTTTGGCCCTTGCCACCCATGTGGGAGACCAGAATGGAGTTCCTGGCTCCTGCTTTTGGACTGGCCTGGACCTGGCCACTGTGGTCATTTGGGGAGGGAACCATCAGACAGAAGATTGATCTTGGGGCCGGTGCCATGGTGCAGTAGGTTAATCCTCTGCCTGTGGCGCTGGCATCCCCTATGAGTCTAGATTATCAGTGGCAGGAACTCACTCATTTAGAAAAAATATTTGAGAAGAAGAGCGGGAGAGAAGGGGAGGGAGAGGGAGAGAGAGCACTGCCAATCACTGTTCACTACTGAGAAGGCTACAGTGGCTGAGACTGACCAGGCCAAACTGGGAACTAGGACCTCAAACCAGATCTCCCACATGGGTGGCAGTGACCCAATTAATTACTTGAGATGTCACCTGCTGCATCACAGGGTCTGCATTAGCAAGAAGCTTGAGTCAGGAGCCGTGGCTGGTAGTCAAACCCAGGCACTGATGTGAGATGTCTGTGTCTGAACTACTAGGTTAAACACCTGTTCCCAGGGGCCCAGTCTTAACAGCCCGTGTACAGGTGCTTCTTGTTTCCAGCCTGTCACACTCACCACCACATACCACCACTCATTCTTTGCCTCAAAGAAGCCAAAGCTTTGGTCACTCCTTCTTTGACATTAAGACAGAAGCCATCTGTCATTTATGTCTTAATTCGTATAATTACAAGACACCTTGTGATTAAGAAGTACTATAATGCTGAAATAGAGAAATGCTCACATTTTCACGTATACTGCAACATTGACAAAGATCTAGGTCATAGAAAGCATGAAGAAATGCCAATGCAGCTATCTGGTAATAACAGAATAAAATTATAAACTCTTGACAGGCCTAAAAGTCTTTGGAGCCGATTCAGAAGATGGGTTGAGGCTTGGTGATTTGCTCACCCTGACACATCGATCTGATTTATGTTTTCTGCCCTATGCTTCCTAATGAACTGTAGTGAGCGTATCCACTAGACCTGAGGTGGGAGAGGTGCACAGGGTAGACCTACTCCAGTTGCCTTCATTTCTCCAGGGGCGACCCACGCGAATATTACGGATGCAATTATGCCTACCTTGGGCAAGGTCATTCTAGCTCACAAGGCTTACTGACAGGGGGTTTCCCAAACTTCTTACAACACTTACAATGTCAGTCTAAAAACTCTGGGAAAACTCTTTCATAAGCCATATCACCTAGCTCTAATGCTGAGAAGGATAATTTCTTCGTATGGACTCAATACCATCATGTTGCATCATCCATCAAAAATGACAAGGCCACCCATGTGAGAAGTCAATTATTGGTACATGACGGCATCACCATGACCAGTCTGGCTATGTGTGAATAATGGACAATGAATAAATTTTTGTTGAACCAATCAATGTGCAGGCAGTGGGGCTTATCCTACGGCGTGTGGTGGCATAGCTTTGTGCTATGAAATGAAAAATGAACGAGCAACAAAAGGATACAGAAACTGACAAATAGATTCTAGAAAGAAGCCCATACACAGAAATGGTAAATAAGTACATGAAAAGTGAGAAATAAGACCCATCTGTGTAGTTAGGAGACAGGGAAGAAGCAGCTACTATGACTATTAAATGAAAGCTGACTAGGTCACTACACTGAGAAAGACCACACATAGTTCTGTATTTGGGCTTCAGAGACGTCACTTCCCTGTTAATTAGCAGCAGTAATTCTCCAAGTACTTCTGACTTCTCAGTTGACATCACTCTGAATGAGTGCCAACATTTAACAAGAGCAATAGGGAGGTGCCCACCCTCATCAGGTGTGTGAGAAAAAGAATGTCATGGCAAGAAAAATTTAATAGAAGATAAATTGAGAGGAACTTTTGTTTTAGAGATGGGACACATTTAGTAAAATATAAACAATTTCAACCAGGAAAAAATGCAAAAAATTCAGTAGGACTTGAACAATAGTAAGCATATGCACCATAAAAGGCCAAATGAAGAATACATAGCGAACATATTCAGCTTCACCTTGAATCACAGAAATCCCAATTAACACAATTGCTACATCAGTATTCAAAGATTTCAGGGGGGTTTAAAAACCAATTATAGCCAGACTGGCAAAGTGTTTGAGGAATGACCATGACACTCCCATGTTGTTGAAAATGAAAATTTACAAAATGCCTCCAGAAAGATATTTGGTATTCAGTTATAGGAATACTCCAATTATAGGAACTTTTCTCGAAAAAACAACTAGAAATAAAAACTAGGATTTGTGCTTAAAAAACATTTATTTTAACATTATTCTAATGGTGAAAAATTAGAAACTAAAAGATGAAGGGTTAAATATTAGAGTAATTAATTCATTAACTATTACAGTATTACAAAATTAACATTTTGTATGTGAAAAGTCTTCAAAAAGTACTAGAAAGTGAGTATTATGAAAAAACATACATGAATTTCAAAAACTGTGAAACTTATAAATTTTAATTCCATTTTCCATAAACTTTGAAGTCCTCCTGTACATTAGGAAATTATATAATAACCTAGTAAATGTGATATAATATTACATGAAAAGATAGACTATATGAATACATTTAAAAATATATGCCCACAGAAAAAAATATGGTAAAGAAATGAAGCTAATAGTTTTCCACATTCTTCTACCTTTTAAAATAGCATATCCCAATTATTTTCAGATTTATAGAATTGATATATACACAGGGCTTCAAACTGTCTGTGGAAAAATGGAATTGAAAGGTAAGGTGCATTTTCACTAACTTTTGAAAGCCTCCTGTAATGTATTTCCTTTTAATAGCAAAATTAGCAATAAATTTTCATATTTATCCCAACTTACATTTAGGTTGATCAAATAAATTTAAGAATAACTGGTTTTATTTAGTAAAATTGCTCAGCCTGGTAGCTCTAAATATAGTAAAGTAAGTGGATCATAACTATCAATTTCATTCAAAGCATAATTCTTGAAAGCACAGATGACCTTATTATAAATGCATGCACATATGTGTGCAGGCAAGCATACACATGTTCACACACACACACACACACATACATTTTACCCTAGTAAGAGGTCATCAGACCATTCTCTTCTTCACAAGATTGACTTATAAAATGGCAAACTGCCATTTTCAGAAGTTATTTACAAAATATGCCAACAAAATGAATGCCCTTAAAGTTGCTGAATGGGGAAGAAAACTTTATTTAAATAAAAAAGTGCCTGAAAGGAAAATAAAAACAAGCCAAATCCAAACCAAGGGACATGCAGATATTAGCTTATAAAACAGTAATCTTTTGTTTTTTTCTTGTGATGTGAGCTCATTTTTAAACATTGTGTGATCCTTACAAAGGGAGATGGGCAACTCAAATATTCATTTCTCAGGTTTTTTTTCATTAAATACACCCCAGAAATATGAAGATTTTCTGGTATCATTAGATCATTAGAAGAGGATAGAACTTGACTAAAGATTCATATAAATACCTTGAAACTGAGTTATCAGAAATGACACAGTGGGGCCGGCACTGTGGTGCCTACCACTGCAGCATCCCATGTGAGCGCCACTTTGAGTCCTGGCTGCTCTGCCTCATCTCTAACTCCCTACTAACACACTTGTGAAGACAAGGGAAGATGGCTCAAGTTCTGGTGCCCCTGCTACCCACATGGGGAATCTATGGAGTTCCAGGCTTCTGGCTTTGGTCTGGCCCAGCACTGGCCATTGTGGTCATTTGGGGAGTGAACCAGTGGATGAAAGATCTCCATCTCTCTCTTTCTATGTTTCTCCCTCTCCCTTTCTCCCTTTCCTTTTCTCTCTTTCTCTCTCTCTAACTCTGTACGGCACAGAACATCAGCCCAGCAAGAACAGCATTTTTGTCCAAACAAGTATTCTAACAAAGACAGTCACTCTTGTACACCTAATCTCCTAACCAGAACTAGGTGTTATGCACTACCAAACTCGCTCCAGTTCCTGGCATGGTTTATATCTACTATTAAGTATCCACATGTCAAACAGAGAGAGAGATTGAATAGTTGGCTGTAGCAAGTGCTCAGCTAGTGTTAACCAAGCACTATATTGAAGAGCAGGTGCAACTCTGGCTCCTGTAACTCAGAGAACAAGAGCGGAAGGAACCTGTTCCCATGGGTGACCAGGCAGAAAAGTCTTTCAGGCCCAGACTATGGAAACACGTGACTTCACCCAACTTGAGATGCTGGCTGGAATCAGTCATGACCACAGCCTGGAAAACGGATCATGTGCAAACGTCCAAGAAGGAACCTTTCCCTAACTTGAATGCTAAGATCTCTACTACAGAGGAGCTTGTCTGAGAAGAAAGGAGGCAGAATGAAAGAGAGGGGAGAGAGTGTGAGAATAAGACTGGTGTCCTACCAGTACCAACAGCCTACTGGAGATGCACTGGCTTCTTTTATGGATTATTAAGATCCATTTTGGCTTGAACTTCTTGGACTTGAGTTTGCATCACTTGTACCTGGGGGCGTTCTGAATGATACTCCTATGTGCACCAGGAGATACAAAGGCAGGGGAGCTTACAAAAATAAACTGTGGAGGAAGAATGCATTTTACAGACTTAGTAAACGACATCGTTGGACTATTTTGGACTCATTTTCTTTCTGGGTCAAAAAGATCTTTCTAAAGAAGAAGTAAGTTGTTAACATTAGCAGAAAGCTGCAGTCAGGAGGCTCATGTGGGGACTGAGCCCAGGTACTCTGATATGCATCTTAACTGCTAGGCTAAATGCTAGGCTAAATGCTCTTCCCTGTGACTTAATTTTCTATGACTATCCTTCCTCCAAAACCTCTTCTTTCCTCACTTCCCACCTCAGTAAATGACCCCAGCGGACCGTCTCAGATCAAGAGTGCCATTCACAATTCCTCTCTCTACCAGCCCTGTGTCTGTTCTTCAGCAAGTCCTATCACGTGTGCATACTGAACAAAGCTCTGATCTGTCCTCCCCTCTCCACCCCCTCTTTCTCATGCCACAGGGCTCTTCACTGGTCTTCTGCACCCACTCTGCCCCTCTTGATCCACTTCTCCCCATGGCAGCTCAACAACAGCACCACAGCCTTTCCAGTCGCTTAGCAGCTTCCCACGGTAGCCAGGGGCAGCCCCTCCCTGTCGGGCACAACCCGCCTCCCCAGCTCCATCCCATTCCAGTGGGCCCTTGCCAACAGTGGCTGCCTTCCACTCCCTCATCAGAGTCAGCCTGCTCCTGTCCCACACCCTTTGCACAGGTTGTTCCGTCTGTCTGGACTATGGGTCCGTACCTGTGGCTGCCACTTCAGTCCTGCTGGCCTCATTCTTTCTTGAACACCTTTCCTATGGGCTTCATATCCTGTATAATCTACAACCGGGTCCAGTTTAATTCCTCCTTATATCTTTACAGGACTTAGATTGATTTATTTACTTTTTCCTGCCTGTTCTGTATTAGATTCTTATCTCCGTAAGGACAGGAAGTGTGTCAATTTTGTTCATGGTATAACTGGCACCTAGAATGGTGCCTGGCACATGGCAGAAGCTCAATGATATGTTTTGTTAAAGAAAGGCAGAATAAAATATAGTCTTGCTTACAATGTGTTTGTGGAATAGATTCCACATCTGCGCTCTAGCGGTATGGTTAAAAAGCTACATCATTCCACGTTGACTTGTAATTTATTTGTCTGTCATATCTGTCCTTTCATAGACACCCTACCAACCTTGACAGAAATCCCACGAAGAGCTGGGAAAAAGTTGGAACCTACTGAATAAAAGGGGAATTGAGAGATTTATGGATGATTTTCCAGACCCTTTTATTACTTTAATGTTATGACTGATGCATGTGTCAGGATTCACAGATGGAAGCTCCCCATATTTTACATCCCAGTGCTCAGGCATACCACTCTATTTTCCAGCATGGAGGCTTATCCAGGAGCACTCCTTGGCTTCCAACGGTGCATTTTATGGCTCAAGAGCATATCAAGTTCTACCCTCCTAAGATGAAGGTGATAGGTCTGGGGGGAGCTTTAGTGTCTGAGAAGCAGTAGTGTTCCTGCTTCTGCATTTCAATTCCACTGGCATAGGTAACTCCCTTTCCTCTCCTACTAGTCTTACGATGAAAGTTTTTTGACAATTTTGTCAGCTGAGCAGCTGTCCATTGATGAGTGAATGTACTTAAAAGGCCTGGCAGGCTTTCCCTGACTGCCCCAGCCCCAGGGTGTGTCCTGACATTGGTAGAATTCTTTGGAAAGGCTCTACTGCAGGACTCTGCAGTTCTAACATCTGTCTTGAGCCTTAGGAAGTGGATCACAGAATCTCCTTTATTTCTGATACCTGTTTCTGGTTCCTGAACACTGGACTTTGCCTTGCTGTTTCTCCTCATCCTCTCCCAATTCAGACTGGTATTCCTCCCCAAACTCCACTCCAGTCTGATGTTTGTTTACTAAAGCACTGGGGGAAAAAGGTGGAGCAGATTTGCTTGGAAGCTGCAGTTTCCTATTTTATTTATTATGTAGCTATTGGAAATGGAATTGTTTGCTTGGTTTCTTTTTCAGATGAATCATGATTTTTGTACAAAAATTGTTACTGGTTTTTGTGCATTGACTTTGTATCCTGAAACTGTGCTGCATTTGTCTCTTTGGTGGACTTTCTGGTATTTCCAATACATATGATCATGTAATCTGCAAACAGTAATAATTTGCCTTCCTCCCTTCCAATATAAATGCCCTGTATTTCTTTCCCTTGCCTAATTGTTCTGGCTAGGACCTTTAGTATGATGTTGAACAAAAGTGTTGAAAGTGGCATCCTTGTCTTGTTACTGATTAGAAAGTCTCAGCTTTTCCCCATTCAATATGATGTTACCTGTTGGCCTGATATTTATGGCCTTTATTAATTTGGGGAATATTCTTTCTATACCCAATTTTGCCAGTTTTGGTTATGAAGTGATGTTGAATTTTATCAACTGTTTTCTGCACTTATTGAGCTGATCATGTGATTTTTACCCTTCATTCCATTGCTGTGAGGTATCCCATTTATTGATTTACATATGCTGAACCAGCCTTGCATCCCTGGGATGAATCCCATTTGACCATTGTGAGGGATCTCTTTGATGTGCTGTTGTATTTGATTTGCTAGCATTTTGTTGAGGATTTTTGTATCTATGTTCATCACCGATAACCTGTAAGGTTTTGCTGTTGCTTCTATTATTGTTGTGTCCTTCTCTGCTTTGGGTATCAAGGTAATTGGAAGATTTCCCTCCTTTCTTAAATTTTTTGAAGTAACAAGAAGGATTTATGTTAACTGTTCTTTAAGTATTTAATAGACTTCAGCAACGAAACCACCTGGTTCTGGGCTTTTCTTTGATGGGAGATTTTTAAAAATTACTAACTCAGTGTTACTCCTTATTGTTACTTGTTTTAGGTATTCTATTTCCTCATGATTCAATCTAGCTAAGGTGCATGTGTGCAAAGATTTGTCCATTTCTTCTGGTTTACAGAATTTATTGCCATGTAGTTGTTCATAGCAATCTTTGACAATCCTTTGTATTTCTGTGGAATCAGAAATAATGTGTCTATTTCCATCTCTATTTTTTTGCTTGATTAATTTATCAGTTTTGTTTATCTTTCCAAGGAAGCAGATCTATTTTATTGCTTTTTTATTTCAATGTAATTTACATATATTCATTTTTAAAAATTTTTAAAGGTTTATTTACTTGAAAATCAGAATTACAGGTAGAGAGAGAGAGAGAGAGAGAGAATGAGAGAGAGAGACACATCTTCCATCTGCTGGTTTAATTCCCAAATGGCCACAACAGCTGGAGCTGGGCTTATCCAAAGTCAGGAGTCAGGAGCTTCTTCTTGGTCTCCCATGTGGGTGCTGGGGTCCAGGCACTTGGGCCATCCTCTGCTGCTTTCCCAGGTGCATTGTTAGCAGGGAGCTGGATTGGAAGTGGAACAGCCAGGACTCAAACTGGTGCTCATATGGGATGTTAGTGTCACAGGCAGAGGCTTTACTGGCTATGCCACAGTGCCAGTCCCTCTCTTTATTATTTCTTTCCTTCTATCGATTTTTTATTTGATTTGTTTGTTTTATCCCCTATTTCTTTGAGGGACAGTGATAAGTTGTCTGAGATCTTCTGTATTTCTGACATAGGCATTGATCACTAAAACACTTCCCTCTCAGTACTTCTGTGGTTTATTCCACAGGTTGTGGTATGTTGTATTTATATTTTCATTCATTTTAAGAAATTTTTAAATTTCCTCCTTGACTTGTCCTTTGATTCTTTGCTTGTTCTGGAATATTCTGTTTAGTGTCCTGTACTTGTGTCATTTACAACATTTTTCTCATTGATTTCCAGTTTATTGCATTAAATTTTGGTCAGAGAAGATACCTGATACGATATCTGTTCTTTTACATTTGTTGCGACTAGTTTTGTGCCCTACCATTTGATCTATCCTGGCAAATGTATTCCATGTGCTTTTCAGGAAAATGTGCATTTTGCAGTTGTTGGATGGAACATTTTGTACATGTTTGTGAGATCCAACTGATATAGTGTGCAATTTACTCCCTCTGTTTCTTTGTTGATTTTCTGTCTAGATGATCTGTGCATTCCTGAAAGTGGGATGATAAGGTCCTAGACTATTTAGTTTGAAGATTTTTATTTATTTATTTGAGAGGCATAGCTATAGACAGAGAGAAGGAGAGACTGACAGAGATGTCTTCCATCTACTGGTTCACTCCCCAAATGGTCGCAATGGCTGGAGCTGAGCAGATCCAAAGCCAGCAGCCAGGAGCTTCTTCTGAGTCTCCAACATGGGTGCAGTAGCCCAAGGATTTGGGCCATTCTCTGCTGCTTTCCAGGCCATCAACAGGGAGCTGGAGCAGAAGTGGAGCAGCTGGGACTTGAACCGGTGCCCATTTGGGATGCTGGCACTGCTGGTAGAGGCTTAGCCTACTACACCACAGCACCGGCCCTCGTGGTCCTCTACTATTATTATATTGAAGTCTATCTCTCCTTTTTGGTTTATTATATAAATATTTGACATTTAAGGTAATTATTGATAGGTAAGATCTTACTACTTCCATTTTGATATGTTTTGTATTTTTATCATATTTGTTTGTTTCTCCCTCTCTTAAATGTTCTTTTGTGGATAAGAGATTTTCTCTAGTGATACACTTTGATTACCCCCACCCCCCATTTTTTTTTAAAGTAAGTCTGTTATAAGTTCTTGTTTTGTGATTACCATGAGGCTTAAAAAAAAAAACCTCCTTTTTCTTATAACAAGCTATATTGAAATGGTAACAACCTAATGCTGATTATAAAGAGAGGGGAAAACCGAGAGAAAAAAAAACAAAGAGATGTGAAATCCCAATAAACAACTCCACAATTGTGTTCCACGTCTCCCACATTTTGAACTTTTCACGTGACATTGGACCTTTTCGATATTGCCTGTCTCTTAACATTTAAATATAGAGATTGTAAATTTTTTGTTTTCACAGTTAAGATACACATTGACATACTGCATTTACAATATTAGAGAATTCAGGATTTGTTTCTATAGTTACTCTTACCAGTGAGTTTTCTACCTTCTGATAATTTCTTTGCATTTGTTAACACGTCTTTCTTTCTGTTGGAAGAATTCCTATTAGCATTTTTTTGTAACTCAGGTCTGGTAGTAATAAATTCTCCCAGCTTTGGCTTGTCTGGGAATGTCTTTATGTCTGCTTCTAAACTGAAAGACAGCTTTTCTAGTACAGTATTCTTGGCTGGCATGTTTTTCCCTTCTGTGCTGTAAAAGTCTCATCCCATTCCTTGCTGACTTCTAAGGCTTCCGCTGAGAAGTCAGGTGAGTTAGGAGCTCTTTAGATGATATTTGCTTTTCCTCTTGAAGCTTTGAGAACATTGCTTTTATCTTAACCTCGGAGAGCTTGACTATAATATGTCTTGGGGTAGATTTGGTTTGCTTGAATCTGACTGGGGACATTTGACCTTTCTGTATGAGGATAGTTGTACCCTTCTCTGGGTTTGGGAAGTTTTCTGTCATTATCTCTTTGAATATGCTTTCTATTATGTCTTTGAATATGCTTTGGCTTCTCAACTCCTTTCTGCACCCCAATAACTTTATTTGAACTTTTCCTGCTATTCCATATTTTTCCATAAGCTTTATTCCTCTTGATAGGTTTCCTTTTTTCCTCCTCCAACTGCTGTTTTCTTTTTTAAAGATTTTTGATTTCAAAGACAGAGATACAGAGAGGAGGGCAAAAGAGAGAGAGAGAGAGAGAGAGAGAGAGAGATCTTCCATCTGCTGGTTCACTTCCCAAATGGCTGCAATGGTCAGCGCTGGGTCAGGCTGAAACCAGAAACCAAGAGCTTCCTCTGGGTCTCCCCAGAGGAAGACCCAAGCACTTGAGCGATCCTCCGCTGCCTTTCCAGGCCCTTCAGCAGGGAGCTGGATCAGAAGTGGAGCAGCAGGGACTCGAACCAGCACCCACAGGGGTTGCTGACATCACAGGCAGAAGCTTAACTTTCTATTCCACAGTGCTGGATTCCAACTGCTATTTTTAAATAGTCCTTGAGCTCATCGATTCTTATTGTGTTTGATTTACTCTGCTATTGATGCCTTCTATCACATCAGTATCACTTAGTGTATTTTTCAGTTGAAGGATTTCTGCTTGATTTTAGTTCATTACTTCCATCTCTATCAAATTTATTAGACTATTGAACATTTTTATGCCCCTTAAATTTCATTGTGTTTCTTTAAAACAGTTATTTTGAAATTTTCATTTGCACATTTTGAAGTTCTAGTTCCAATGGAGTTAGTTTCTGACCTCTTTGTTGGTCTTTAAAGGATGAGGACAAGTTTCCCTGGAAGTTACTGACATTGCTGGAATATGAAGCTATCTGTGCATTGAAGGGTTGGTTTTAGTAATCTGACTTCATTTGCAGTTATATCCCTACAGATTCCAATTCGTCTGTTCTATTGAGGTAAGCTTTGGTCTGTCTGCTTCTGAGGTGGGCTCTCTGGCCAATGTTGCACCTATCAACCACTGGTGATGTTGGCTTAGGTATAAGACTGCTCATTCAGGATCACAGAATACCTTACTGTCTGCCCCAGGTTTCAGGAGAACTGATAGAGGCAGCTCCCCAGCTCCCTAGGCAAGCCCTAGGTCAGTCACACCTGGATTTCACAGTCACTAGGTCTTGGGCAATCTTGGGGATGCAAACTAGTTCAATGGGAGGCTTGTGTTGCTACCTAGTCTATATTACTGGGGTGCAGGTCTCTGGACTTGTTCTGCGCACAGACACTGGCCTAGGAATGGAATCCCTTAGGATCTGCCCAGCACTGGGCTTTACCAGCTCAGCACTGATTTCCAAGACGGAGTCTCTTGGCCCTTTGCTGTCTGCTCAGAGTTGGAGGAGAGTGATAAAGGCAGCCCCCCGATCACCCAGATTAGGCCCAGGCTGGTCATACCAGGGTCCCAGAGTTATCTAAGTCCCACAAAGTCCTGAAGGTGCCCTCTGGACTTACCCAAGGCTGGCAGTATTACTTGTCAAAATGAGTCCAACCCACTGGAGCACAGTGTCTGCCTGACGCTGCACAATTCTAGATGCTTACTCCGTGAGCAGTGGCTGCGAGGTAGAGGATTTGGGCTTTATAAGATACCAGGTTTTGGTGCAGCAGGCCCAGCTTTGAGCTCCAAGGCGTGGTCCTAAGTTGCTTCTCTGCAGGAATAGAGTCTGCTGTCTCCTGGCCATTGGGGGAGTGGTGCCAGAGGCCAGCCGGCTATGGAAGCTCCCAGTATTCACTCCACAGGTAATAGGCTAAGGGCAGGGCCAGGTAGGCTCAGCCCAGCTGAAATTTTCCCAGTGGCACGGGGATTCTGCTTATCCTCTCGCAAACAGGGGGCATCTCTACACTCTGTACTCCTTGGGACTGCAGGAGAGCTGACTGGGACAAATCTTTCCTTATTTGCTTCATTCATGCCTTTTATTATGATTACAACAAGACGACATGCTGGGGTCTCTCATCTGGCTTCCACAGCTCTTATGAAGGTGACCTAGCTCTTAGCGTGTGTGCACAGCTGGTCTAGTTGGTGTCTCTGAGGGGAAGTGGTCACCAGAGTCTCTTAGTCACCATCTTGGCTTGCTGCCCTGTCGCTCCCCCTCTTCATGGAGGAACGACACTAAACCCTGCCTAGGCTTCATATCCGAGTCACGGCACCATTATGTCGCTCCCCCTCTTCGTGGAGGAACGACACAGGACCCTGCGCTGTTCTTTTGTCTGCTCGGCCCTCCCCGGGTTTGCTGCTGGTTCTTCCCGGGTTGGCTACCGTCCCTTCCACCTCCGTGGAAGGGCGGTTCCCCCTGCCACTTTCCCCACTTCCGCGGGGGAGCGGCACACCGCCGGCCGGCTCTCTTGGGGGCTGCACAGGTGTTCCTCTTAGATGTTCCCTCAGATAGATGTTCCCTGTGCATGTTGTCTCTCTCCTCCTTTATAGTCCTCTTCCACCAATCCCAACTCTGCTACCCACACACCGAGTACGCTGCTCTCCTCCAATCAGGAGCAGGTCCTACAGTTTATTGGTTGAACTGGAGGCAGCTGTGTAGAAGCTGTTACTCCCTTCTCAGCGCCATATTGTGGGAAAGCAGATGCATAGAATAAGTCTTAATTCCAGTAACAGTCTAGTCCGAGTTGCTCCCCACACTGCCCTCCCCCCACTGCCTCTCCAGGTGATATATGCTTATAAAGTCTTTATTGATTCTGTGTTTTGTTACTCAGAAAGTCCCTGCAGATTACTCAGAAAGTAACTAAAGGTGTGTGATATTTCATTGCATACGATTTCCTGAAATCTATGCTTCTTCAAAAGTAGTTTTCAATTGCTCATTCATTTTTTTTTAAAAAACACATCAAGGTTTCAAGGGGATGTTTAGTGGCATCTGAAGTTTTTTCTAGTATCTCAAGGAACGTAATAATTTTCCTCTAAGTCCCATGAACCTAGGAATGGACTTACAACAGGGATTCCTAGAGTTCTTAAGCTCCTGTACCTGCTGCATGTCTTTCTCCCAACAGGTGGATTATAAATCCAGCTGGTGAAAAACAAGACTTTAACATCATGAGAAGTGCAAGTTTTATAAAGGTCATCATGCCTCTGATTACTATAATTATTTCAAAGCCATTTGTTTCAACTACACTGACAACCAATCCACCTAACCTTACAAATGCTGTTGAGGTATCATCCAGTGTATTTTGGCAACACATCTGGAGGCCTGTACTTCCCTAAAATATGTCATCACAGCTCCACTTGGAAAAGGCAATGTACTAGAATAATTTTGGTCATAGAGGAAGCATTATGTTTGTTATTATTATATAGTAAGTATAAAATTCATGATCTATGAATTCATATCATCTTGGTATTCCAAAGATTATATATTTATAGAATATGAATATTGAGAAATTTTTGGAAATGATTACTATAGATAAAACTCACATTAAATATGAAGAATTCTACAATGGCAGTAACATAGACAAGGCCCCGGACATTAGTCTTTTGGATAAGATCTCAAAGCCATGGGCAACAACAGCAAAAATATATGGCAGTTGCTACATCAAAATATATAGCAAAGGAAACAATAGAATGAAGAGGCAACAGACAAAATGGGAGAAATATTTGCAAACTATACATCTGACAAGAGGTCACTAATTGGACTTTGTAAGGAATTCAGCAAACTCAATAACAAAGCAAATAAATAACTCAGTTATCACTTGGAAAATGCAAGTCAAAATCATTCCAGTTATAATGGCTATTATCAAAAATACAAAACATAAACATGTACAACTAACATATGTCAATAAAAATTCAAATATCAGTTTTCTAAAATTATTATCTCAAGGATTTATGTAATGCTTACATAGTTTCCATGTACAGTCATATTAAAATACTTAAAATAGAACCATTATATTGAAATCCTTTTCATGATTAATTCCCCGATATATTATAAATCAAACATTTTAATTTTTTATCCTGTTGAGCTTTTTGATGTAAGAATATGACTTAATCAAAGTCATTACCAAAATAATAATGAGCCTCTAGTTCTTTGTGGAGAATAAAAAGACAATTATTTAGATGTCTTTTGACACAGCCTGTTGGGTGTAACCACTATTTCTTTTTTTTTGACAGGCAGGATTAGACAGAGAGAGAGAAACAGAGAGAAAGGTCTTCCTTTTCTGTTGGTTCACCCCCCAAATGGCTGCTATGGCCGGCGTGCTGCGCCGATCTGAAGTCAGGAGTCAGGGGCTTCCTCCTGGTCTCCCCTGCGGATGCAGAGCCCAAACACTTGGGCCATCCTCCACTGCACTCCCGGGCCACAGCAGAGAGCTGGACTGGAAGAGGGGCAACCGGGACAGAATCCGGTGCCCCACCCGGGACTAGAACCTGGGGTGCCAGCGCCACAGGCAGAGGATTAGACAAGTGAGCCATGGCGCTGGCCGTAACCACTATTTAAGATGGAATTTTTGCAAGGCTGAGCTAGGAATGGGGTGGTCTCAGGTCTGCTGATGACATTAACCTATTTCCCCACTTCTGAATCCAAGGAGATCAATCTTAAATCCAAGTTTATTTCCTCTGTCTCCTGTTTCCTATCTCACTGACATCCAAAAAGTATTGCATCTTTGTTCCCATATTTGTCCACCTCCATGAAGCAAAATGATTTTCTTTTTTCTCTGTTGGGCCAGTCTCAATGCCTATAACTCCTCTTAATATTTGTTGATTGATGTGCGGATATGACACAACAATGGAATGTCTGTTAGACACTATTTGTGGTGGTTGTTCCACAGAAGTAAAATCAAGAAAGAAATTTTCAAAAACATTCAGGAAAAATAAAATATTCGTAAATATAGAAAAATGTTAAAGGTTGCTGTTCATTGCATTTGCTATAATGTGCTTTCTAGTTCTTCCCTCACCTCCAAGGAGCTCATTGTCCCAGCTTCTAGGTCTGTTTCCTCTTAGAATTCACACCTGAGTTCTTGCCCTGGAAGTACTTTGGCTGATGAGAGCTGAGGACCACCCCTCCCAACCGCAAATGGAGCTCCCTGAGCATGCAGTGGCTGCAGAGGCTGGGTTCAAGGGCTTGGTCTTAATTCAGAACATCTCTGAACGACCAAGATCATCTCAGAGAGTGCCTCCAGTCAGACCTCAAGGGTCAGCTGAGGCCACTGTTGTCACTGCAACACAGTTCAACTCCTTCCTCTGTCCAATCCAGTTTCCATTGCCTTAAAGTTGCCCTTCCTAAGAGCATTCCTCAGTATGCTTCTAGCATACAAGTCCCAGTCTCCTATTGTATCCTGGAGAAACTGATACAATACACTTGGTGGCCAGCAGTCTGGGAAAGCAAATCTAAAATGATGTCATCTTTGTACAGATTCAGTGTGGCATAACCAGAACCTTTGAATGGTCATCCCAAGCCCTATGAGACAAACAAAATTGCTTAGATAACTTGCTACTCTTGTGTGATGCCTGGAAGACCTCTTATGAGTATTAGTGTTTCTTTTAAACTTTCTTTTTTTGAAAAGTCCAGTTATATTTTAATTAGCCATGACCACCTCTGTCTACAAATCCCGTGTCTTCCTGTTTCATGGCATATGACCCATGTCTCACTGTCACCTTGAGAACACATTTCTGTCTGTAAATCTCACTCAAAAAATTACATTCTCTAAACAAGGGAGAGAACGATCCAACATGGGAAGTGGGATACACAGCAGACTCATAGAATGGCAGATGTCCTAAACAGCACTCTGGCCTCAGAATCAGCCCTTAAGGCATTCGGATCTGGCTGAAGAGCCCATGAGAGTATTTTAGCCATGGAAAGCCAAGACACTCTGGGAAAAAAACAAACAAACCTAAATGAAAGATCTCTTTGAGTGAGATCCCAGTAGAAAGAACAGGCCATCAAAGGAGGAGGTACCTTTCTTTGAAGGGAGGAGAGAACTGGAGAGAACTTCCACTTTGACTATGACCTAGTCTAAATAAGATTGAAGTCAGCGAAGTCAAGAGGCTTCCATAGCCTTGGCAACTCATGACTAGAGCCTAGGGAGATTTCTGACTCCATAAACAAGAGTGTCAAATTGTTAAGTCAACAACAGGAGTCACTGTGTATTTACCCCTCATGTGGGATCTCTGTCCTTAATGTGTTGTCCAATGTGAATTAATGCTGTAACTAGTACTCAAACAGTATTTTACACTTTATGTTCTGTGTGGTGCAAACTGATGAAATCTTTACTTAATATATACTATATAGGTCTTCTGTATATAAAGATAATTGAAAATGAATCTTGATGTGAATGGAATGGGAGCGGGAGTGGGAGATGGGAGTGGTGCGGGTGGGAGGGAAGTTATTGGGGGAAAAAGCCATTGTAATCCATAAACTGTACTTTGGAAAATTATATTTACTAAATAAAAGTGTTTATAATAAAAAAAAAACTTAAGACAGTACCTATTAGCTTTGTATAAATGCAATTGTTATCTGTTTTATATAATAAATAAAAATATAAAAAAATTACATTCTCTGTAATTCTGGACTTACTCATCCCTTTCTTCAGCAACACCTCACCTTCTCCCTTCCATCTCCAGTTCCGTATAACAGGCTTTTCCTAACCCACCCATCTCTGGGGAGGCCCCGCGAATCTTTCAGTTGCCATCATTCACATCAGCAGCTCTCACCAAGGTAGCACTGGGAAGACCAGGACACATCATTCTTACACTAACTGTTTAGGGAGAATATGTTCGTCACCCAAGTAGACCTCCAGGACCTGCTTTAGTATTTCTGACCATTGTGACAGTCAATGGACAAATGTTCTGCCACGCAAGAGCCACAGGTGCCTTGGGGCTGATGACCAAGAGAATCTGAGGGATGCAGGAGTGGGCTCTAGCAGTGTGCCACCCTGGTTGCTATTGAGAAGCAAGACACTCACTCCTCGGATGCCAGCAGCGAAGGCTGGAGATGAGCATAGCTTTAGATGGCACTGAGCTGCCTCGCCCACAGCTGCGACCTCCCCATGAGAAGCACATCTCTTGTTAGGTTAAGTGCTGAGCTGCAGAAGTCCAGCCGTGCCCTCCCTTTGGGAAGCAGTCTGCAGACCCATCAGAGCTCGGCCACAATGTCGTCACTCTTCAGTACCTCCTTCTGCCCCCTCTCCTGCACCTGTGTTTATCGAAGTTGCACTCCAATAAGCCGGCATGTTGGTCTCCAGCTCAGAGCCTGTTATCTAGATATCTGTCTCAGCAACTGTTGTTGGGAAAATTGGGATCTGAAAATGCAGTCGGGAGACTGATGGATTTCTCAGTAGGACACTGTTTACCTTTATCTGTCTTAGGTCAGGTTCCCTGGAAGCAGAGCCTGAAATGAGGCTTCTTTTACAAGGCATTTAGCCAGGGCATGGTCTCAAGAGGGAGGTATTAGGTGCAGAGGGAAGCAGGCTAGGGTAGGATGTGGGCTGAGGCCAGGGATTCCAGAAAACCCTCTCAACTGGCCATTTATTAGCCAGTTAATGTAGGAGCTCCAGGCCAGAAAGCAGCTTATTGCAGTTTTTGCATATATTGCATATATTCCAATTTAGCCTGTATAGAATTGACCTTAATTACAAAAGTAATACGGAGTTTAGAATATTCTTAAATTAAAATTCCACATGAAACTCATGTTTAACCAAATAGAGAATGAAGTAAACTGTCATCTGTTTGTGAAATCTTTTGATTTTTTTAATTAAGGTTGAAATTTACAGGCAAACCAACTCTAACTCCACTTCAAAAAAAAAAAAATCACAAATAATCTTCAATTTGCCCAGTCTCTAAAAATAGCATTTAACTAAATTCTAACTCTGAAAAATATTCACACAAGTTAAGGACAAATTTTAAGAAAAGGAAAGTATTTAAATTTATCAGCTAAACTGAGTTTCTTTTTAGTTGCAACAGTCTAAATGATTCACAGCATAAAGAAAGTTTTGCCATAAACATAATTAAGGTTCTTATCAAATGTGTTTATGCAATTTTCCGATTGCCTTGAACAGTTCATTAAAACCATTCAGAGGACTTTGGGACCATGATTCACTTCCACTCTGTGGTCACCTTTTCTTCAGGATTGGAATGGGATGATTGAAAGTGAATTTCAAATATGGCCAGGAAATGCACATTCAAATGCATTACAGAATGCAAACAGCAATGTTCTTACATTTCATCAAAGCTACCATTGGAGAATATTTCCCATAAAGTTTTCATTCAGGACTAAGATGTTTAATGAAAAACCAAATCAGTCATTTGGCTTTCCTTCCTTCCTAAATCCCGCCAGTGGAGATGTCGGTCACCAGGAGTCAGGCCAGGAGTCAGGCCAGGTACATTGCTTGCCTCCTGGAATGCACCTGCCGGTCCTCTGCAGCCATGACTGCATGTGGTCGACATTCGCTGTTGGAGCGGAAGCAGCCTTAGCCTGGACTCTCCTGCCTGAGGGGGGCTCATGGGGAATCCTAGGGAGTCAGGAGAAGCAGGTTGGAGATCCGGCCAACTCACAACCTTCTTCCTGGGGTGGCGGCCCCTGATTTCTCCATCCGTGGTGGTCGACCTAGCGGGTTATTTGAGGGCACTTCAAGAAGGTCATGGGAAAATGGAATGACAAGATAAGTTTATTTAGTGCAAATCTTTTTTGAACTCCCTGCATAGTTTTTTCATATGATGCATTTTTTCATGCACTGTTTTGAAGTCCACGTAACTGAGGGGTCTTCAAAATGCTCATGGAAAATGCCTGGCATGAAAAATCTAGGCATGAACTTCAAAATATCCTGCTCCAAAACAGACTTATCTTGTCCTTCTATTTTCTACAAACTTTTTGAAGTGCTTCACATGCTTTCTTGTTGCAGCTGATAAAGAAGAAAGTTACTCCGTATTAAGAAGTCAGAAGCTTTCTAAGTGCCTTAGATGAGTTGAATTTGATATTCACCATACCAGGGAGACGGATGCCATGGATTACCTCCTCCTATACATCAGGGAGGTTGAGTGATATGGATATTCAGTGATGCACACAAGTGGGGTTGCCAGAAAGAGTGGTTCTGATTCCACAGCCTAAACTTTGTAATCACTGCCTCTTCCTTGATGTTATTCTTTACGAGGATGTTCTACAAACAAAACTAACTGAGAACTTAGGGGAAAAAGAGTTAAAATAGTCACAAGGTGAAGCTAAGTTTTAAGGCCTCCTGCACTGCCCTTACTCTGTTCTTAATGGCACTAGGAGGGATCCTTCCAAAGAATAAATGTGATTGCCCTGCTCTTCTATTTTACTTTATTATTACTTTTAATTCATTTATTTGAGACTTAGAGGAAGAGAGAGACCCCCATCTGCTGGTTTATTCCCCAAATGCTCCCAGCTGTGCTGGGGTGGGGGATAAGGCCAAGGTCTGGGAACTCAATCCAGGTCTCCCACGTGGGTGGCAGGCACCCAATCACTGAAGCCACCAGTATGCCTCCCAGGGTGTGGAATCAGCCAGAATGTGGAGTTGGGAGCCAGAACCAGGGCGTTTTGATGTGGGATTCTCATCATTTTTTTAAAGATTTATTTATTTATTTGAAAGTCAGAATTACACAGCAGAGAGAGGAGAGGCAGAGAGAGAGAGAGAGGTCTTCCATCCGATAGTTCACCCCCCAATTGGCAGCAACGGCTGGAGCTGTGCCGATCCAAAGCCAAGAGCCAGGAGCTTCCTCCAGGTCTCCCACGTGGGTACAGGGGCCCAAGGACTGCTTTCTCATGCCATAGCAGAGAGCTGGATCGGAAGTGGATTAGCCGGGTCTCGAACAGGTGTCCATATGGGATGCCGGCGCCTCAGGCCAGGGCGTTAACCCACTATGCCACAGCGCCGGCCCTGGGATGGGCATCTTAACAGCTCAACCAAATGCTTGCCTCTGCTCTTCTGCTTGTTCTGCGGGCTCTGTGCTGTTTTAGAATACAGCCCAAATGCCTTTGGGCATAAGCAAGTCCTTCCTAGTTCCCAGCCTCCTGTTTCCGCAGTGGAGCACTACACAATGGTCATACAAAGTCAGGTACACTTTACCACTTGGAGGGAATCTGAGCGGAATCTCAAGACCTTTGCAAATCCGCCGAAGACTAAATATTCTCATTATCAGTTTTCCCAGAAAGTCCTGTGGAGCATTACATACAGAATTACACGTGAAATTGGAATCCTAAACAGCAAATACAGTAGGGGACAGATTCTATACTTACAAGTACATCACAGAACCATCTGACCTTGCAACAGGTGCAGAGAAAAAAGAGCCAGCAGGAGCTAATGAGGCTGAGGAAGAGGAGAGGAGGGTAGGAAGGCATGTTTTGTGAGGATTGGGCAGGTTCTGAGGGAAGGAGAGACAGCAGAGTCAACTTAAAGGATCTAAAGTTTTCTCTTCCCACTGGGAAACCACAGCAGTGGTGGGTGTGGCTGGGAAGCAGCAAGGTGCTACCAGGAACCACAGAATAGGAATAAAGAGTGTTACAGGCCCTACAAAGCATGCAAAGGTAAACTCACTGGACACTCACTCACTCATAATTTAGAACCAATCTTTAATTTTCTGTTTTAAACCTTCCCCCCTTTTAAAGAGTATTTATTTGAGAGTCAGACAAAGCACCCATCTCCTGGTTCACTCTTGAAACCCAAGCTGGGAACTCAATCCAAGTCTCCCACGTAAGTGGCAGGGACACAATTCCATGAGCCATCTCTGTTGCCTCCCAGGGTCTGCATTAGCAGGAAGCTGTCAAGAATCAAGAGGCTAATCCTCCGCCTGCGGCACTGGCATCCCAGGTTCTAGTCCCGGGGGACACCGGATTCTGTCCTGGTTACCCCTCTTCCAGGCCAGCTCTCTGCTATGGCCCGGGAGTGCAGTGGAGGATGGCCCAAGTGCTTGGGCCCTGCACCCCATGGGAGACCAGGATAAGATAAGCACCTGGCTCCTGGCTTCGGATCAGCACAGTGTGCTGGCTGCGGTGGCCATTGGAGGGTGAACCAACGGCAAAGGAAGACTTTTCTCTCTGTCTCTCTCTCTCTCACTGTCCACTCTGCCTGTATAAAAAAAAAAAAAAAAAAAAAAAAAAAAAAAAAGCCGGTGCCGGCAGTGCAACCTAAGTACTCCAATGTAGGACAGGGGCATCCCAACTGGTGCCTTGCCTTCTAAGCTAAACATTTGCTCCTAGTCTTTAATTTTCCTATTCAATTCAATAGCAATTTAATGACTAGAGAAAGTATGTGTTTTAAAGGACAATGTAAAGCCGGCGCCGTGGCTCAATAGGCTAATCCTCCACCTTGCGGCGCCGGCACACCGGGTTCTAGTCCCGGTTGGGGCGCCGGATTCTGTCCCGGTTGCCCCTCTTCCAGGCCAGCTCTCTGCTATGGCCAGGGAGTGCAGTGGAGGATGGCCCAGGTGCTTGGGCCCTGCACCCCATGGGAGACCAGGAAAAGCACCTGGCTCCTGGCTCCTGCCATCGGATCAGCGCGGTGCGCCGGCTGCAGCGGCGGCCATTGGAGGGTGAACCAATGGCAAAGGAAGACCTTTCTTTCTCTGTCTCTCTCTCTCACTGTCCACTCTGCCTGTCAAAAATAAAAAAAATAAAAAAAAAAAAGGACAATGTGGAGCAACTTCATTTTCAGCACTTTAATTGCATGATCAGTTGCATCTTTTGGAAACTTGGGTTTGCTAGTCTTTGGTCTATCTTACTACACTAAAGTACTATTTTCCATTTGTCCTTGAGAGAAAATCTTAAATGAATTCTAGAACTTATAAAACTAATCCCAAATTGAACTGTTGGCTTTGAACCTCTTTGTATCTAGCTCTACAAAGTATTTCCAAGAAAATGAGAAGAAAAAAAAAAGTACTTTTTGTAGTTTATCCTGTAATAGTGAGTTACTCTGCCCTGCTGGCAAATCTTTCAATCATTGGAGTTATATTTTCCCTTACTATTTTTCTATAAGCCTTTCCATAAAAACTTATGTTTTCCAATTACCATATATTAATTTTGGAAATACAAAGTACCCACAACTTTTCATAATCCAAAGCATTAACATATATTTATTTTACTATTTGAAAAAACAGTTTAGTTTTTTTCCATATTTTGGGAGACAAAGATTCTTCCCTTTTTCACTAAAGAATAGTTACAAAGCCAGCGAGGTTGCTATTTCGCTCTTGTTTTGCTTATTCCCTATTTAGAAAATGACTTGACTTTTGTTCTCATTAGTTTTAGTCTGCTTCTTCATGTCTAAAACAAAGCTATCAACAGAATCTAAAACAACTGTAACTCTACCTCAAAAGTTTCAGAGTAGAATTATGAGTCAACGATCTTAAAGATAATGCTTTGTCTGGATTAATTACAGTGCCCAATTTAATGCCCAGTATACAGAAATGCTGCCATGGCATTCTACAAGTTGCAAATACCAGAAATTCATGAATATGCCAAAAATACAGAGCATATTACTAGTTAGAGTAACAGTCAAAATAAGAAGTTAACTGAATTTTGTTAATAATTAATCTATAATTATTTTGATACAATCAGTTTATTCAACATTATTTTTAACTTCTTAGTCACTGTTCTGCTTATGCAGGAGAAAGACCAAGAAATCTATGGCAGTCTTCAAGTTGTGCATTTAATTACACAAAATCCAAGTTAAAACTGATTACTCACCTTAGATGTTCTGAAAAGTGTGCTGGTGAAGTCACTGCGACTGGCCTGAGCGCGAGGCGACACAGAAGGTTTCGAACTTCTCCATAACTCACAGAACTGGAGGAAAGGGTTTCAGCTTCAGCAGCTACGCCTGGAAGAAAGGGCTGTCACGTGTTTGGCCTTGTATCATGTTTCATCCCCTCGTATTAGCAACAGGCACATCTAATTTTACTCGGTGACATAAACAGTTCATACCACACTCAAAATTGTTAAGGAACCAATTCCAGGACACAGCTCTCAGTGTTCCAAAAAACAAAACGAAGCAAAACCAGAAAAGTCCAAACCGTTCTTACAAAACCAACATTCCACCATTTAAAGCCTGAGTCATGAGTCTTGTACAATTAGAACTTTCTAAAATTAACTTCACCTCAAATGAATAGCAAAATACTTCTGAGACCGGTTTCTGGTAGCGTCTAATGTAGATATAACCTCATGAAAAATAATTTCAAATTGAAATACAAGCTTTAGAATTTGTGACTTGTAATACGACATGTTTACTATTCTTATCTAAATAAATTGTACACTATAAAATAATCACTATTTAAAAATCAGTTCCTTCAGCCTCTTTTTAATGAGAAAAGCCTTAAATGCTGAATATGATAATAAATGGAAAGCAAACCAGCTCTCCATGTTAAAATTATCACAGTGCTTCTGAGCAAACCAGTTTACATTATGTTTAGCAAATTATATGAATGTAATCATGTAGCTCTAAGTAATCTTTATTTAAAAATAATTAGACCCAAGAAAAATATTATGTACATGTATGTAAGTAAAAATCTACATATGAAGTATGACAAAATGATAAAAATTGTTAAATTTTAAAAATAAGATTAAAAATAAGCAAATAAAATAGCTTGAATGTTCAGTTTTTTATAAGACGAAAGAATAATAAATATCAAAGCTTTGAATGATCTTAATCTTTTTGCCTTGTTTTTAGGTAACCTCGTTTGCAGCATGAATTAAAACTGACAAATTATATATCTGAAATTTTAATTTTAGTACTAAAACTTGAATATAAGAACCAATCCAATGATACTCCATATGCTTGATTTTAATTAATTTTTTCTCAGGAGACCTTTTCTCTTCATTCTGCTTATTCACATTGTAACTTCTTTTGAAATTCGATGCTCCTATCACACTAACAGCTGCAGGTCTTAAATTAAAAGCCGATGCAGCTTCAACTGATCATGCTTCATAAGACATTTAAAAATCTTTCAAGAATCCTTCAACACAGTCAGATATAGAATTACAGGACAAAAATCAGTCCTTAACAAAAACACCTAGGATATTTAACAACAATGGTTTGGAAGATATTTTAGGATCAGTGACTATCTGAAAAGTCAAAATGTGAAACTCCTAACTCAATATGCTGACTGAAATGGCACATTTAAAGGTTACATGTCGGGGACCTTCCCATCAAATCAGTAAGTGGGCTTTGTTGCAACGAACATCGTAATATTTTGGGGACTTTTTTTTTAAAAACAGCAGTCAGGTTGTGTGTGAACTTCACTCTGAGTTACAGGCTTATTTAGTACCACCCACCTCGGCTTTCAGTACTGCGGAGGAGGACTTAAAGAAGGTTTTGACGGTATAGATGAATTGAACGCACTAACACTGACCTTGACAGTGGTTCATGGAGGTCTAGCCACAGTTGGTAACTCGCATGCACAGATCTGCTATGCGCCCAGTGGAATCAGCGTTCCCAAGCTGAAGAGACCTTTGCTGAAGTTTTGCTCTAAGGCTCTCCCAGCTGGACGCCATGTGCTCCAGGTTGCACAGCTAACGCGCGTGGGTTGCGTGGGTTCAGCAGGCTTTCTTAACTGTATACCTGAACTGCCGCCCTGAGTTCCTAAGACGTAATCCCCGAGACGTCTCCCTACCCCCAACTCACCATCTCCTCAAGCCTGCTCTGTCGTCCCGCCTTGCTTTCTTGGTTTCTGCCTCGATTCCCCGACAAGGTCAGGCAGATGTGGGAGGGACCCTCCGCCGCCGGCCAGTCACAGGGTGCCGTGGAGCCCCTCCCCATTCCCTCCGCCTGTGCTCCCCTCACCTCCGTGGCCCTGCGCACCTGTGGGGACCACCTGTGGCCTCCCTGTGGCTCCTCTGCTTCCAGGCCCTGTGTACCCCATCTTACACTGGCGCGACTGCCAGGGAAGGGCAGGGGACAGAGAATTCTGTTGTCTCGCGCCTTTGCGTCACAAAGACCCCTCGGTGAGCCCGTGTTGCCCAGAGTCCTCACCACAGCAAGACTCCAGGATGGTCCTCCAGGTCCCCTAAGAACCCAGGAAAGTCACCAGGTGAAGGTGGTGGGGGTACCTGGCTGTATCTTTGACTAGGGCCACCTCCCATCTCTTTCTGGCTCTCATATCATCATCAGCTTTCTCTGGATGATTTCCAACTTATGACATAGGTATCTGTATTTACCTTGCCACCACTTATTTATTTATTTATTTATTACCTGGCCTCCCTAATAAGGAACTCCAAAAAGTTTGTTTAAAGGGGAATTTATTTATTATTTTTTACTTGACAGAGTTAGTGAGAGAGAAAGAGAGAAAGGTCTTTCATCTGTTGGTTCACTTCCCAAATGGCTGCTATGGCCGGCATGCTGCGCCGATCCGAAGCCAGAAGCCAGGTGCCTCCTCCTGGTCTCCCATGCGGGTGCAGGGCCCAAGCACTTGGGCCATCCTCCACTGTCTTCCTGGGCCACAGCAGAGAGCTGGACTGGAAGAGAAGCAACAGGGACTAGAACTCGGCACCCATATGGGATGCTGGTGCTGCAGGCGGAGGATTAACCAAGTGAGCCATGGCACTGGCCCCTAAAGGGGAATTTAAAGATGTTTACTTTGGTGTAAAAATTTTGAAATTCATGCATAACTTTTACATAATACACATTTCATGATCTTCTAAAGACCCCTGAGTATGGTGGATTTCAAAAAATGTTTGTGGCAAAATAAACATCTTTTAAAGCCCTTTTACACGGACTTCTCATACTAGACTGTGAACTTCTTGCTTAATGTCTTCATACAACGAGCTTGAAATGAGCTAAACTCTGAACGTAGAAAAACAAAACAAAACAAAACAAAACAAAACAAAACAAAAAGCAGAGCTAACATAGGATTTGGATAATGTTATAGGAATTACCCAGAAGAGGTCAGTATAACAGTGATAAGAGTATGGTTTGGAGGGCGGTTTAAATGTGATGTGAAGTTAAATTACTCTGTAAGTGATAGACTTTAGAGTCTAAATGTATCATGTTAATTATTTGCCTCTTCAATTAAAGTTACAGTTCTGCCAAGTAGATGGCTGTAGACCTTTCATAAGCAAAAGAAGAGATCCAATGATTCTAGACATAATTGCAAACTAAGGGTGCTCACTTGGATCAAAATTACCTGGATTATTCTCACCCTGATTCTCTGATTAGATTTCAACAGAATTCGCCCAAATACATACATTTTAACAAAGATAATTCATATTACCTTTGAAGTTGCCATAATAAAATAATCAGACTAATAATAGACTACTAAATGTATTTTATTTTTTTTCTTGGCTCTTTTGTGGGAATTTAGGAGTTGATACTTAGTATAGATAGCTAATTCAGTATAGTTATGGAAAACAAAGGGAAAATAAACCATGTATAATAAAGAAGGAATCTTTGGGCTAACAGACAAATTTGAGGTATAAAAAGGACTAAAAGAAAAAGAAAAATTACATTTCAGAAGAGAAAGAAGAAGTCCTACCTGAAATCTCAGTATCATGGCTTATCTACTAGTAAGTACTGAATCGGGTCATAATATGCTGAAAAAACGATGATTCCATGGACATAGGCCTTTGCAAACCCATAGGAACACGTGATTCAACTCCTTTCCATGTAGACTTCTTGGGCACAGAATGGACATGCAGTGTTTCACACCAGAAACACAGGAAATTCAATAAAAATAATTATGACAATGGGATTTGTACACACTCAAGAGGGATCAGAAAAGAAGGGCTTACAGTAAAAAATCCCACCATCACTTGTTTCTTTATGCTCCATCTCCTGTCCACTTCTCTGAGGTCTTGACTTAGATCTTCCTTTTCATACTTAGTCAAGGTGACATTCTTGAGCATTTAAGTGACATCTGGTGTATGTCAGTGTTGTAGGTTTAGTTCTTGCACACTGTCACCCGGCCATCGTCTTCACCCTTTTCCTAGTGCTGTAGTTTGGATTTTAGTTTTGGTATCCCTCAGAGATGCATGTGCTAAGGACGTGACCCAGGGAAGTGCTGTTGAGGGAGAGCAGGGACTTGCTCCGATTACAGCATCTGGGAGGCGTGCCCTCAGAAGGTCGTCCTTGTGAAAGGGCTGGTTAAAAGTGGCCCAGCCTCTGCTTCCTGGCTCACCGTGTGATCTTCCCTGTATACATGCTCTGCCATCCACTGCCCTCATCAGATGCTAGACTGACGGAATGCCCGATCTTAGACTGTGAACCTCGAAAACCGCAAGTTGAAATGCACCTTTCTCTTTCACAAGCAGCTTCTCTCAGGCATTCGCTGCAGTGAGCAAAGGTGACTAATAGGCTGCGGCAGGGCGGTCATTCCTTGCAGCTCCTTCTGTGGTCACATCTGCAGTTTCAATGGTTTACAGCAGCATTCATTTCTTGTTGCGAATCACAGAGTATCTCTGGCTCTTAGGCTCTAGAACTAAGGACCCCATCACTCAGCCCACTCTGCTTCCACAGGTCCTGCAGGGCCTGCCACTGCCTCTTTTACACCATCTGAGCTGATCCCATTCACCTTCCATTGTGAAACGACACCATCTCCTGTGATTGGATTAAGTCGATTAAAAAAATAAAAATGTGGAGCCAGTGCTGTGATCCAGGGGGTTAAAGCCCCAGCCTGCAGCTCCAGCATCCCATATGGCTGCTGGTTAGAGTCCCGGCTGCTCCGTTTCCAATCCAGCTTCTTGTTAATGTGTCTAGGAAAGTAGCCAGAGTCTGGCCTAAGTCCTTGGGCCCCTGCACCCATGTGGGAGACCCAGAAGAAGCTCTTGCTTCCTGGCTTTGAACCAGCTCAATTCTGGCTGTTGCAGCCATTTGGGGAATGAACCAGTGGAAGGAAGACCTCTCTCTATGTCTCTCCTCTCTCTGTAACTCTGTCTTTCAAATACATAAAATAAAAAATTAAAAAGTGCAGTAAACAGTGCTCTCATTTTTCTAACGACCTATGTTTCCTTTCAGAGACCAATACTGATTTCCCAACCCCTGTGCTAACCAACATTTATATTGCCAGCTGCAGACAGCAACACTTTATTAAATATCCCTCCGAATATATGAATTATTTTATACTGACACTAGGCCTTTCTCATACAGTTTTTACTGTTGGAATTTCTGAGTATGTTTCTTCTTTGCTATGAGAAGAAACTGTACTAAATATGCCTTCCTCAGTCTAGCCTAGCTGTCTCCTGGCTTTTATTAGTTTAATCTGCTATTTGGGGTTGATTCCATTTTCCTTCCTGAATGCACTCGCCTTCATTTTCTAATGGAAACAGTTTCTGTCTGTTGAATTGTGACTTTCTTGTGTGACTGACCTCCATTTCCCGTATTTTCCAACTGTCTTCCTTTTTATGTCTTGCAGTCTCTGCCTCTAGCACATTCTGCTGCTTCTGCCAAGTGTCCAGTAGTAACATGCATCAGGCACAGTCTCCTTTTCCTCCTTGGCACAGGCTCTCCCTCCTCCTTTCCGGTCTGGTAGGCTGAGCCTCCGCATGAGTGAGGTCTTGATTGGGTGTCACTGCTTTCCTGTTTCCTCGACCTTCTCTCATGTCCTTTCTGCATTTACCCCCTTGCTGGGATGGATCAGAGCCTCAAGTAATTATTCAGAAAGAGTATTTGGGAAGTAGACGGTCTGAGTCTTTTTATGTCTGAAAATTTATCTGGTCTGGCCTAAAAGCAGTTAATAGCTAGTCTCATCTGGCACAGAATCTGGATTCAAATAACTTCCTACTGAACTTCAAAATCAATGCTCTACTGCTATCCATCAGTAAGAGTTCTTTCAGAGAAGTGTGATTCTAATCTATTCACATTTCTAGTTTACATTGGGTAAGATACATTACTGTTCAAGGGTACCTATGCCTGTCTTTTGGCAAAACTATATTCTCCCCAATCTGTTTCCTTTTGCATTTATTTACTATTTTATATATCTGATGTGATCAAGGAGAAGATAACATTAATGTATAAAATGTAAATGTATTTGTTCTTATTGCAAAGCAATAATTATCAAGTAAGTATACCCAGAAACTCACATATTTGATGGATGTTCTAAACTTTATTTAAGTTGATGATGAATTTTGGATTAAAGATTAGAAAATAGATGACTGTCAGAGTTATGAAAGAAATAAAAGATCATATAAAATAAATTTGGAGGGAAAGGGCAAAATTGAAAAACAGAATACTGGAAGCCTAGAAATAGAGGAATAGGGAGATCTGTGTGCATGGATTTATATTTAAAAAAAAGTATTGATTTGAGAGGCAGACAGAGAGACAGAGAGGGCGAAGTTGCATCTACTGCTTTACTCCCCAATTGCCTGTAGTAGCTAGGACAGATATGAGGGCCAGGAACTCAACCCAGGAAGATCCAATTGCTTGAACTATCATTGATGCCTCCCAGGGTCTCCAGTAGCAGGAAGCTGGAATCAGAAGCAAATCTGATATTTGAACTCAGGTGATTGTAACCTCTAGGCCAAATGCCTGCTCCTGTGCCCAGCAACTTTGAAACTATATTAATCACTGAAATTTGTGAAAGTGCTCCTTTATATAAGGAACACTTACTCCTTCTCTGAGCTTGTTCCTTTCATTGTCGTCACATTCCTGGACAGTGTTTACTCATTTTTCTCCAGGGAAAGTGGATTTATGCATCTCATAGATGAGCTGGAAAAGAAATGAGCATGCATGGTGCAGCTCCGTCTTTTTTAGGCACCTGGCTTCAGGCCTGCAGAGGGTACACTTATTTGCACTGACCCTTCATGTTGGAAGCTTAACAAGCAGCCTTCCCAGTGGGGACCTGTGACCATTCAGAGCTACCTGAAGGGTGAGAGGGTGAGTCCTTGCCAAAAATGTATCACTGGAAGCCCACTGTCGTTGTACACCTAGGAGACATCCCCTAGCAATACCTGTCACAGAAATGACAGTTCCTTTACTTCATTCCTTTGTCTGTCTCCCAGTTGGTTCAGAATGTGGGCAAACGAATGGACGTGTGATATTTTCTCAGTTCTCTTAAACTAAAAGAAAAAGTCAGTATTTAACAGCCACACATCTTTGCTGAGGTTCTACTACGTATTAAGGCCTATTTTGCTTTAAGATTTAGCATTCTTCAGTTGTTTGCTCCCAAATTCTTCCTTATTTGCAAGATCAGTGTCCTCTAAGCACCTGCATAGTGCTCATGACACTTGGCACAGACCAACATGTAACTGTTCATTTACTCGTCTATGCACTGTTCATCTATCACTTGATCTTAAATTTGACAGCAAAGGTTGAGTTTTGATAGCTAAATTTCCTTAGCTTCTAGATTCTCATTAAATACTAAATGAGTGAATGGATAAGTAAACCACGCCTTCTATGCTAAAGCAACTCTCTTTCCAGCTGAGGAGGCAGAGAGCTAAACAATCACTCAATACTAGGGTTAACGCTATAACTTGGACATGAACCCAGCGTTGTTGAGGCACATAATGGAAAACTAGTTTTATTTGAGTTCTGGCAGCTGTTGATTCAACAATAGCACAAATCATCATTGACTCATCTTTTCAAATTGTCCAATATTTGCATATGTTTTAAATGTACTTAATCTACTGATAAAAACACATGAATATAATTTCTGAAAGTATAAAAGTCAATACATATTGAGACATGTGTCATGCCAGTCATTCCCTATATGCTATATGTTTTTTAAAATATTTACTTATTTGAAAAGCAGAGAGGAGAAAGGGGTGGGGAGAGAAAGAGAGAGAAAGCACACTCAGGTGCTGGTTAATTTCCCAAGTGCCCCCAGTAGTCAGGGCTGGGCCAAGTCAGAGCCAGGAACCTGGAAACCTGGAACTCAATCCAATTTTTAGCAGGGACTCAAATATTTGGGTCATTACCATTGCCTCCGAGAAGGCACATTAGCAGAAAGCTGGAATTGAGAGTGGAGTTAATACTTGAACTTAGGCATCCAGATATGGGTTATGGGCATCCCGAGTGACTTCTTAACCACTACACAAAATGTCTGTCCTGATGCTGTGTTTTTCTTTAATTAGCTCATAAATAAGTTTGGAGATTGACTGCCAACCTAAACCTAAACCTTGGAGCAGCCCCCAACGTTTCTCCTTGAAAAGGAGAGAAAAAGAGGTGGAACAAGCTCACAGACTTGGTGCTTGTTAGACACCTCCTCGGGAGACTCCCAAGAATTCAGATATGAAATGATGCAGAACTGCAAATGCTTCAGGGATTGGGGGTGGAGAGGAGATGGGTAAGGTTGGAGAGATGCCCTGTGACCAGATATTCAAGTTCAAAGGCGATCTCTTCTCTGCAGGAACTCTGTTCCCTTCAGCTTCATGGTATGAGCCTTAACCTTGACCTTCCTCCTTCTGAATCTGATCTTCAGTGTCTGTGACTTTGGCTCATCCTCCTAGATCTGCAAAAAGGAGATTCAGACTCCTGACAGCCTCTTTGGTTTGACAGCTTGGCTGATATCCTGTACTCTGGTACTGATGAGTACTACATGGGTGTTAGTTTTGAAATCTCCCTTACTTCCTCTTTCCCTGTAGATAATAAGAACAAATGGGTAAACATCCCAGAACTGGGACTCAGCAGCTGAGCTTGAAGTTCAGCTTCTTTACGTATTAGCTGGGTACTGTCAGATAAGGTCACTATCTTCCTTAATGGCCAATTTTCTCCTATTTATGTTGGGGATAACAGCATCTCTTGCTTAAGGTCAGTAAAATAATTGGGGAAATATACAAAAGGTGCTTGGCATGTGGCAAAACCTACATTACATGGTTAGCTGTATTACAACTACTTCATAATGCCAAGGGAGTTTTCCAAAGATAAATAAGATACATGTATTACAGATTATAGCTGCAGCCTGTATTATCAATGTGTTTTGGTTTACTTAATGATATACCCAAGGTGATAAAGGCATTTTCACATAATATTATGTCTCATCATTAGTGTGCTCAATTAGTAATTAAATCACATAGGCAGACCATAGAATAGCCATTTTACACAATCAGATTATCTTGTTTTCCCTTATAGTTTAGCTTTCCAATCAACACCATTTGTCAACAAATTGCCTTTATAAGATGTATGCAAGCGGAAAGCCAAGACACTGTGGCAAAAAATGACCTAAATGAAAGATCTCTGTGAGTGAGATCCCAGTGGAAAGAACGGGCCATCAAAAAAGGAGGTACCTTTCTCTGAAGGGAGGAGAGAACTTCCACTTTGATTATGGCCTTGTCTAAATAAGGTTGGCGTTTGTGAATTCAAGAGGCTTCCATAGCCTTCACAGCTCATGACAAGAGCCTCGGGTGATTACTGATGTCATCAATGAGTGTCAATTGTTAAATCAACAACAGGAGTCACTGTGCACTTACTCCCCATGTAGGATCTCTGTCCTTAATGTATCGTACTATGGGAATTAATGGTAAAACTAGTATTCAAACAGTACTCTATACTTTGTGTGTCTGTGTGGGTGCAATCTGTTGAAATCTTTACTTACTATATACTAAGTTGATCTTCTGTATATAAAGGTAATTATTGAATCTTAATGAAGAATGGGATGGGAGAGGGAGTAGGAGATAGGGTGGTTTGTGGGTAGGAGGGTGGTTTTAGGAGGGGGAACCGCTATAATCCAAAAGTTGTATTTTTGAAATTTATATTTATTAAATAAAAGTTTTCAAAAAAAGATGTATGCAGGTTAGCTGCTTTGATAAACACACAGGGAGACTATCATAGTCTGAGAGGTAAAGGCGCTGGAATTACATGCGGCAGAAACCCTATCTAGTTCTGAACATTGTGCAACTCATGTCCCTGGGAGTCCCTGTGCTCCTCACTTCTCATCTGTATCTACTGAGAAGTCTTCCAAATTCTGCTCTCTCAAAAAATAATGTTCACATGCCAGCTGGTTCCCAGGACAATGGGTTGCTATGAGTAAAGCTGACCAATGAACCTCTCTCTGGCTTCCTGTCTCACCATAAGGTCTCTTCTGCACACACTTCTGTAATTGCGACATTATCCACCATGAGGCCTTCACCAGAGGTAGACAGATGGGGCTGGCAAATCTCACAGTTTTAGCCTCCCAAATTCCTTTCCTCCCTCTGTCTCTGTCCTTCCCTCTCCCCCTTCCTTCCAAGAGACAGAAAGCTCCTATTCATTGGTTCACTCCCCAAATGCCTGCAACAGTAGGGTTGGGTCAGGTTGAAACCAGGGGCCTGTAATTCAATCCAGGCCTTGTACATGGGTGGCAGGGACGCAACTACTTGTTGCCTCCCAAGGTGCACAGGAAGCTGGAACTGGGAGCAAAGCTGGGACTTGAATCCAGGCTATCTGATATGTGATATGTGCATCACAAGTGACATTTTTAACTGCTGCGCCAAACACCCATTCCCAAACTTATTTTCTTTATAAAGCACCCAGTTTCAAGTATTTTATTGTTACAACAAAAAATGGACTAAGAAACCAAGCATGTACTTGGATACTAGAGGAATCCTGCCAACAGAAATGCTGTATCATGGGGTCATAAGGGTGACAGAAAGGTAATTATGTGGGGACATGGGGGAAAAGGCAACTGGTATAGAGGTTGACAATTGCACAATAAGAAAAAAAAAATAATGTTGGCTTTGGATCCTTAATATTTGAGGATCTATAAGCATGGACATTTCAGTCACCATGTTGCAAACTTTATATAATTCTATCATCCCTCCTACTTCTCTTGCAAACTTCTTTATCTTTTTTTCTCCTTCGGCTAATGACACTGCCATTTGCCAGTTGACCATGCTAAATATTCTACTTAAATTAAATCACTTCAATTAATGTGTGCATCCTTTCTTCAATAAGCAAATGATTACAAAGCCCATTTTTGTTTTTATTTGTTTTTAATTTGGAAAGGAAGGGTTGTAATTGAAGGAAGAAATGATGAATGTTGGTTCAAGGACACTATATACATGATCTAGTCTAACTCCTTAATACAAAATAAAACTGTTGGATATCAAATATCAGATTTTGTATTATTTCAGCAACAAGAATAAACTTTTTTACTTCCACACAAATTTCTCCACAATGGTACAAGAATTCTACTTGTTTACTGACATTTAAAAGGAGATTATTTAAATTATAGGATGGGCATTTGGTACACTATTTAAGATGCTGTTGGGATGTCTGCATCCCATCCCTGAGTTCCTGGGTTCAAATCCCAGCTTTGCTTCTGATTTTGGCTTTCTGCTAATGTGCACCCTGGGAGGCAACTGGTGATGGCCCAAGTGTTTGGGTTCCTGCCACCCATATGGGAGACCTGGATTGATTTCTGGGTTCCGGCCTAGGCCTGGCTCATCCCCAGATATTGTGAGCATTTGGGGAGTGAATTATCTCTCTCTTCCTGATAAAATGAAAATAAATTAAAATAATGTAAATAAATAAATAAATGAGATGTTAAAAACTTTAAAACGCATTAAAAATGAAGAGTTTGGTTTATAAAGCTTTTATAGGCACATGCTTGTTCACTATTTCCCAATATAATTAATGTCACTTTTGGTAGTGATACTTGGATTTTCTTTTTGGGGAATCACCTCTCCCCTACTCTTGTTCCATGCATTTTGATCAAGACAATTCAACACTATTCCCAGGTGCATGGGAGGTCATGTGATTTAGAGCAGGCCAATCAGAACATGACATTCCCTTGGCCACAGAGTTCCTGCAGAAGGGCTCAGTCCACACCAGAAAGGCTCAGTCAGAGCAAGCCCATTTTGTTTCAGTGACTGGGAAAATACACTTTCCCCTCTGACTGACTGACATGCAATAGTGCTTTAAGCCTGGCTTAGTGACAGCCATGAGAACAAGCCAGCACAGTAGAAGGCAGAGCTGATGGTGATGTCTGAGTTGGCAGATCAAGACACACCTAAACCAGCCCTAATCTTGTACTTTTCATTGATGACAGTCATTATATATATTTTTTGTTTAAAACTATGTGGTTAGTGTTTGATCATTTTCAACAGAAGTAATCTAACACAAGTTTTAGTTAAACCAATGAAATAGTCTAAGGAATTTGCCTTTAAAATATTTTGCATATAGTTGTGGGGTAGCATAAGAGTGAACTTAGTTCTGATGAATGGGAGAGTGAAGAGTAAGGTAACTGAGAGTAGAAAGAGGTAGTGAAAACGAAAGAGAGGTGGTGAACACGAATATGAGTGACTCCCATTGTTAATTATGCAAACAGAACTTGTGGGTTGTGGAAATCTACATCCTCCACACTGGCACTCATGGATGAGGGGAACTACGTTCAGTGTTATCACTTGCTCTGGGGTGGTCAGAGATGAGAGTTGCAAAAGACCACTTTATACGGCGAGAGAAGACCAGAAGGAAATTTTAAGATAATAGTTTAAATAAAACAAATTTGAGAGGTATTGATGACTCAGGAAACCTCATGGAAAAATTCTTGATATTCTCACATACCAAACCCCATTAAATGATGATTTGTAAGAAAACCATCATTTTTCCTCTACTAAGAAAGGAAATACCTCCTCAAATTAAACTATAATATAACACCGATTACAATATGCATCCCAATTTCAGAGCTATTACAATGTGAGAAAAATGGACATCTGAGATTTGGTGAAATGGAATAATAGCACAATGGAGTGCATTTATTAGCAGTTGCCTGTCAATCATGTTTATTTGGATAACCTTCAGGAATGATATTCTCTGTCATATACATGAGCTAGCTTTGTTATTTTTGTTTTTTTTTTGCTATTTATCAGATAGATGATAAATTCAGTTTTTGTTTAAGGCAGGAAAGTGATGCCTTTTTAGGCAGTTGTATAGAAATGTCCACATTATATGGAAAGAACATGAATAGAACCAATGACCAACTTTCCCTAAAGTTTGTCTGGGGTGCTGGGTTGTTTTGCGTTCTATGAGTCAGATGCATGGCAATGCCACCAGGACCCTGCTGGGGCTGCTCCTGCTGCTTGTGACCCAGAGAGCACCTACTAGGTGCAGACACTGTTCCAGGTGCTGACAATACCAACATGAACAAGACAAGGGAGGTTCCTCCTTCTTAGACTTTATAGTCTAGTTAAGGGGACACAGTCAACAAATAGGAGAATTTCTCATATTTATGAAAAAATAAGACAACCTCTCAAAGTGACAATTAGGAGAATATTATAAATAAAATGGTCAAGGGATGTCTTTCTGATGACACATGAGCAAACATCCAGACAATGAGAAAGAACCAATCACAGAAAGGGCAGGGCAGACATCCAGTTTTCCATTGGGCACACCGGGAATTTGGAAGCCACCATTCTAACAAGGAGTGGCTGAACAACAGGAAAGTCAACAACTCGTAGAACAATAAGAGGAATGAGGTCACAGGAATGTGCTACCCCTTCACTGGAGAAGTAGCCAGGCAAACACAGAGGGTCACAGAGAACTAAGGCAGAGAACCATGAGCAGAAACCACTACAGGAACCAGTGCTGGGCGGGAAGATGAGATGCAATCAGGGCTTTGTTAGACTCCGTGTAGACAACCCTGAGTGCCGACTCCTCTGGGATGCAGTCATAAGGAGCATCTTCACTCCCGCTTCACCTTCAGGAGCTCGGCCAGGATCTGGCACAGAACTGGGGAGAAAAATCCGCCCCCCCATGCCTCTGCAATGAGCGGAGGAAAAATAGCCCCTTTGACATAGGCCAGAGCACTCTACTGTTCTTAAAGAGGCCTACCCTGCACAGAAAGTAGCTAGGCAGAACCTAAACTGCTGGGGTATTTTCAGAGCCCAGCTGACCCAAGGAAGAGACATTTCCAGTTCTAGCCCATGCTAGCCATCCTGTCGCACCTAAGTTGAGAGGTGGAGGAGGCATTGAGAAACACTTGAGAAGTTCACATGCCAGAAGCATAAACTCATCTGAAGACTGAGACCTAATCATAAGACCACGGAAATCAGTCCCTCCACACACCTTACCATCACATTATTAAACCTATTTGTAACAGTTCCCTTTACAGAGTACATTAGATCCAGCTATAAAAAACGTTAGAAGCATGCTAAAATCCAATAAAACTGTTTGAAGAGACAAAGCAAGCATTGGAATCAGACACGGAGAGAATGTTGAATTGTCAGACCAGGAATTTAAAACAACTATGATTGCTACCCTAAAGACAGAATTAAGGATGAATAGGTTAGTGAGTAAAATAGAAAGCATGCAAGAACAAATGGGCACTGCAAGAAGAGAGATGAAATCCAAGGAAATAGCAAAAGCATGCTCAAGGTAACACTATAATCGAAATGAACAGTATCTTTGACGGACTTATTTATGTTAGACAAGGCTGAGGAAAGTATCTCTGAGCTTGAGGGTATCTTAATAGAAACCTCTAAAATTAAAAAAGCAAAGAGAAAAATGACAAAAATCTCCCACAGAATATGCAAGAACTGTGGGTCAACTACAAAAAGCATAATATATGAGTGACAGGAGTGATGGGAATACTAGAGAAGAAAGAAAGGAACAGAAGAAATATTTGAAGAAATAATGACTGAAAATTTTCTCAAATTAACTTCAGACACCAAATCACAGATTCAGGAAGCTCACAGAACACCAAGCAGCGTAAATGGCAAAACACCTACATAGTACTATAGTCAAATTACAGAGAATTAAAAAAAAGAAAAAGTCTGGAAAGAAGCCAGAGAAAAAACATCTTATTAATAGAAGAGCGAAGATAAGAATTACATCTTCCTTCTCAGAAACTGTACAAGAATAAGGAGAATGGAGCAAAACGTTGAAGCATTGAAAGAGAAAAAGAACACCAACTTTAGAATTCTGTACTATGCAAAGTTATCATTTAAAAGTGAAAGACAAACAAAGGCTTCAAGCAAACAAAAATAATGGACTTTGTTGATGGTAGATCTCCCTTCCAATAAAGCTTAAAAGAAGTTTTTCAGAAAGAACATACATAGCTAAGAAACAGATCAGAAGAAAAGCCACACATACACAGCCAACTTATCTTTGACAAAGTGCTGAGGATATGCACTGGAAAAAGGATAGTCTTGTCAATAAATGGTGTTGGGAAAATTAAATATCCACATTCAGAAGAATGAAATTAGACCTCTCTCTGTCACCATGTACACACCTCAAAATAGATAAACAACCTGCATATAGTAACTGAAACTTTGAAACTAAGAGAAGAAAACATAGTGGGCATGCTTCAGGGCATTGGAAGGACCAAGTATTTTTTTAAATTCCAGCCCCAGAGTACAGGAAACAAAAGCAAGAAATTGACGAATTGGATTTCATCAAATGAAAGAGCTTCTGCATAGCAAAGAAAACAATCAACAGAGTGAAGAGACAACCTGTAGAATGAAAAACAAATTTGTGAGCAATACGTTTGACATGGGTTAATCACTAGAATGTATAAGGAACTCAAAAGCAAAAAAAAAAAAAAAAATCCAATAATCCAATTAAAAAATAGAGAGTAGACATTTTTCAAGGAAGACATTCAAATGGCCAAGAGGTACTTGGAAAAATGATCAACATCAGTCATCATCAGGGAAATGCAAATCAAAACCAAGAGGAGATATCCACTCACTCATGTTGGAATGGCTGTTATCAAAAAGGTAACAAGTGCTGGTAAAAAGACGTGGAGAAAAGGGAATGCTTTCATACTGCTGGCAAGAATGTAAACCAGCCATTGTGGAAAAGAGTATGGAAGTTCCTCAGGAATCCAGAAACAGAACTACCATATGATCCAGGAATCCCAATCCTGAGTCTATATCCAAGAGAAACGAAATCAGTCTGTCAAAGAGGCACCTACACTGCTATGTTTACCGTTTACCCCAGTGCTATTCACAGTAGCCAAGAAATGCAAACAATCTATGTGTCCATCCACTGATGAATGGATAAAGAAATGTGGTCCGTAACACACCATGGATTGTTACTCAGCCATAAAGATGCTGAAATCTTATCAGCTGGAATAAAATGAATGGAAGTGGAGGTCATTAAGTTAAGTGAAATGAACCAATCACAAAAAGATGAGTATTGCATGGTTTCACGGATATGTGTAGTATAAAAAATAAGGTAGCCTTAGAGCAGTTAAAACAGCGGCTACCAGAGGCTGAGGAGAGAAAGATAGGGAAGGCTGAGTAAAAAACACTAAAGGCATAGGAATAATAACTTCTGGGACTCTGTGGAACAGTAGGGTGATTACAGATAATGTTAATGTACTGTATATTTCTCTATTTTAAAAAACCTTCAAAGACAGATTTTTCAACATTTGCACTACAAAGAAACGTTCAAAATTTGAAGACATAAATGTATTTATCCTGAATGGACATGATGCAATGTATATGTGTATCTGAACATCCCATAATACTCATAAATAACAAGCAATTTTATGTGTCTGCTATAAAAATTAAAAAAATAATTTAAAAAAATTTGGATCTACATAAAGGGAAGAATATCAGAATAAGTGAAGGTAAACCAAACTTTTATTCTTTCTATTGTTAACTGATATGAATGGCAACAATTCATTCAAAACAACAACAGCAGCAGCACATCCCGCCATCAGCCAATATGTCTTCTGCTCACTGTGTGATGCTCACACCTTGCACCGTGCAGGAGAACCCTCTACCCTTGAGGAGCACCCACCGGGGTTTCGGAGTCAGTGGCTCTGAGGACCTGTCTCCGTCCCTCTCACACACACAGCTGCCCCATCCCTCTTCTTTTTTCACAGTGTGCTGCTCAGTTTGTAGTTCGGGATTTCAGTTATCTCCAGGTTTTGCCAAAAATAGAATTTGAATCAGCTTCTCCTTGTTGCTGCTAAACGATTTCAAGGCAACAGTGTGTGTAAATGCTAACGTCACTTAGCCACTTTTTTTTTTTTTTTTTTTTTTTTTTTTTTTTTTACAGGCAGAGTGGACAGTGAGAGAGAGACAGAGAGAAAGGTCTTCCTTTGCTGTTGGTTCACCCTCTAATGGCCGCCGTGGCTGGCGCGCTGCGGCCGGTGCACCGTGCTGATCTGAAGGCAGGAGCCAGGTGCTTCCTCCTGGTCTCCCATGCGGGTGCAGGGCCCAAGCACTTGGGCCATCCTCCACTGCACTCCCGGGCCACAGCAGAGAGCTGGACTGGAAGAGGGGCAACCGGGACAGAATCTACACCACGACCAGGACTAGAACCTGGTGTGCCGGCGCCGCAAGGTGGAGGATTAGCCTTTTGAGCCGCGGCGCCGGCTCACTTAGCCACTTTCAAAGTGGAATCTGTCATCCCCAAGCTTCTTCCCAACAAGGGCTACTGAGATCCTGAGCTGACTGTGAAGTCTCTTGGTGAGCATTATACGTATCCTTCTCTGGATCCTTATTCCTGAAAGAATTTTGGGTTGGATAACAAAATGCATGTCTTGGTTCATAGTATCATGGATTGAGTGGTTTGTAAACAACAGACACTAACTTTTCAGAGTTCTGGAAACTGCAAGTCTGAGACTGGGGTGTGGCATGGTCAGGTTCCGGTGATAGCCCTCTTTGGGGGTGGAGACTGACTTCTCATTGTTCACCTTCTGACAGACCAAAGAGGGCAACAGAACTCCAATCCCACTCGTTATGGCTGCACCTTCATGATCTCATCACCTCTCAAAGCCCCACCTCCTAATGAAGCTTGAAGGGACAAAGACATTCAGTCCACTGGAGAGGGAAACAGGAACTTCAGCTCTATCTAGCAAAAGCTTAAATAGAGCACAGAACTGAGGGTGAAAATAAATGGAACAAGCCAGACTCTTAGGACTCCTGATTCCTCTAGATCTCATCATTTCAATGTCTGGCAATGCACCTGTTCTCTTTTGGAACACAATTCTCTTCAGTTCACCTTTATGTCTGGGAGCATGAGTACCTGCTTAGTCATCTCTCACAGTTTGTTTCAACCCAAGAAAAGGTAGTAATTGTTTTAGGTTTCAAAAGTGTGTTTGGGAGGACGGTGCTGTGGCATAGCGGGTAAAGATGCTGCCTGCAGTGCCAGCGTCTCATATGGGCGCCGGTTCATGTCCGGCTGCTCCACTTCCCATCCAGCCCTCTGCTATGGCTTGGGAAAGCAGGAGAAGATGGCCCAAGTGCTTGAGCCCCTGCACCCAAGTAGGGGACCCAGAGGAAGCTGTGGCCAATTGGGGAGTGAACCAGTGGATGGAAGATCTTTCTTTCTGTCTCTCCCTCTCACTGACTGTAACTCTACCTCTCAAATAAATAAATAAAAAAATTTTTTTAAAAAAAGAATACAGATCATCAAGTTAATTTATGCAACTGAAGAGATTTTTTGTTTCTTTTTTTGATTTTATTTATTTATTTGAAAGTCAGAAATACAGAGAGGATATACAGAGAGTGTACCTGTGCGTTCACACACACACACACACACACACACAGATCCTCCATTTGCTGGTTCACTCCCTAGATGGCCTCAATCGCCAGGGCTGGCCCAAGCTGAAGCCAGGAGGCAGGAGCTTCATCCTGGTCTCCCACATGGGTGGCAGGGACCCAATCACTGGCTATCTTCCACTGCTTCTGCTGTTTTCCCAGGTGCATTAGCAGAAACGTGGATCCAAAGTGGAGTAGCCAGGACACAAATCAGCACCCATTTGGGTTGCTGGTGTCACAGGGGGCAGCTTTATTCCTTAATGCTGCAATGCCAAGCCCTTTTATGAATTTTAATTTTATCACATTTATCCTAAGCAAGTGATGATTCTAGCAATCTTCACATGTCATCATATTTTCCTATCACATTTCTGGCCTTCCTTCTTTTTTTCTTTCCTTTCTGATGTGTTTGTGAATGGGAAAGGGAGTTCTGGCATGCCTGAGCCTCTGCAGTAATAAGACACAGACACTCCTGTCTCCTCACGGGGCCTTTCCCGTGTGCAGGTAGCTGCTCTGTACTGCGAGTTTCCATCAGATCTAGCATGTTCTGCTTGGGGCGCGATGCTCTTCTTTCAGCTGAGAATAGTGTCCATGACGTTATTTCATGAGCGTTTGGAAGAACCTTCATTTTGTGTCTGTAAGATGTTATGAATATCCTGCATTCACTGAGTTTCCTAAGAACGTCAAAGGGAACACACCTAATTACAGGATGAAGTCATAGAAGGAGGCTTCGAAAGAGTTAAAAAAAAAAACAAAAACCTTGTGATGTTGTAAGGATACCAAGGTTAATGGCTTCCATTCAGTATACTACTTTATTTCTAAGTGTGATAGGCTTCTTCCCCCTCCATTCAAATGTTCTACTAGCATGAGTCAGATGGGCTCGTCAGCTGGGGCAATCTGCCCTCGCAAGAAGAATGTAGCTGAAAGGCTGGGTTTGGCATCAGGTCTGCATTATTACCCACCTCTGCAACTTGAACACCTTGACAAATCACTGGCTCTCTGGGCCCAGCCTCCTCCCATGTTAAATGGAGTCTTAGCCACAGGGTGGGTGGGAAGACAGTGGGATGAAACATCCATAGAGCCTGCCTTCCAACAGGAGCATAAGCAGTGCAGTGAACAATGCGCTTTTCTTTTCAGAGCAACTGCTAGAACACACGGTGAAGGCACACAGTTATCAGTGCACACATCAGAAGCAATCTGGAGAATAATTTATTGGGAATTCACATCAAATCTTTTTGGATCAATGGAACTTCTAAATAAATGGAGTCAAGAATCTTAATGAGGGGCCGGCGCTGTGGTGTAGCAGGTAAAGCCGCCACCTGCAGTGCCAGCATCCCATATGAGTGCCAGTTCGAGTCCCTGCTATTCCACTTCCCATCTAGCTCTCTGCTATGGCTTGGGAAAGCAGCAGAAGATGGCCCAAGTCCTTGGGCCCCTGCACCCATGTGGGAGACCCAGAAGAAGCTCCTGGCTCCTGGCTTCGGATAGGTCCAGCTCCAGCTGTTGAGGCTTCTGGGGAGTGAACCAGCGAATGGAAGATCTCTCTCCACCTCTGCCTTTGCCTCTTTGTAACTCTGCCTTTCAAATAAATAAATAAATTTTTTGGAAAAAAGAATGTTAATGGAGAAGGATATAGAGGAAGAAGACCCACGGTGACTAAGAGAAGCCATTGGTGAGGAGAACTCGCCCAGCATGAGGAGAGGATATAATGCAGCAATTCTTTCCATGTAGGGATATTTGCAACTTCAGTGCCACATATCACCACCCACTTAAAATGCAAGCAATCTCAACTGAAACAGCCCCCAGAACTTCACACACCTAACTCAATGATTCGCACAGGCATTGTTCATAAAAAGGTGACTTTTATATAGTCATAGCCTTTTTATATTGGGTTGCAACTTGGGCCTTTGCCTTCAACTATGACTTTAATTAAACTTTGCATGTTTCTTTATTTCCTTGTTCTCATGAAGGCTACTTATTACTGTGTGTCTTATTTTTGAAAAATATACATAGCAGCAAATAATTGAATAATGTCTACTAGACAAAAAAATAAGTGTAATTTTGAAAATTAATGCCTGGTTCCTATGGCTTTTCAGAAAAGCTCTCATGGTTTCATTGTTAATGCAGCTATTAAGGCAGTTATACTCTGATATAATGGAATGACCCAGGGTTTTGTATATGCAGCAACCAGGCCCACTTACATGCTAGAGACTGAATTGAGGTGATTTCAGCTCTGGATCCAGAACTGGACACCCCCCTCTCTTGACCTTGAATCCAAATTAAGTATTAACCTAATTGAAATTAAGTCCAAATTAGGTATTAGTTCCAGGAAGTATTTTGGATGGCAAATCTGTGCTTATCCCCAGAATTTCAAAGAGGTCCATGACCTTAAAGTAATGTGGAAGTATCAGTTTGCTGTCTCCTTCCTTTTCCTGCTGTCTCCTATGCTGGTGCGTATATTTCCATCACATATAGAAAAATGACAGACTAAAAATACAGGTCGTTGATATAAAACATTTTATAATTTAGAAGATTTCTTTGTTCAGAAATGTCTGTGCAAATGTATTTCTAACAAGGGAATCTTATACAGGAAACATTGTACTTGTACCACTGTCAACACAGACCCAATTATGTTTACTTCCTATAAATTTAAAAACAGAAGACACAGGGTAACGGACATTTGAAAAAAATTATAAAGCATCATTACTTAAATTTTTAGAGTATTAAATGTTTGGATTATTATGCCACTGTTATCTTGCCATCTAAATCACTTTCTAACAAGACAACTCTAGAAAAAGAAATCAAATAATCTCTACCCTACCTTTTTTTTTTTTCTTAACCATGGCATTTTCTGTAGTTACTTACACACAGTTTAATAACCTCTCTTGTAAGATACAGTCTTAAGTAGTAAACACCTCAGTGAGAGTCTTAAAAAAAATCATTCCCACAATAACCTAAGGAGGCTGATTAAAATGTAACTGTGTATATATGTTTAAAAAATGCTTGTAAATAGTAGTACAATACTTACTGAACAATAGAATGAGTTCATTATCTCAGAGATGTTTTAATAGTTTCAAAAAAGCAGATTACTTGTTAGATGTATAAGTTTGTGAACTTACAGTATGCTAGGTATGTCTGATCATTTTATTATTTTATTTCACCACTATTTTTTCTGCTATTACAAAAATTATCTGCTAAATGACAGTTGTGACACAGGACACCTTTACTTCTTAAGAAGCTCATATAATTGTGCTACAGGGATTAATGATTCACGCATAACTTCCTCTAAACAGTTTGTCTAATGTCTGGTTCAGCAAAAAATAAACATTCACGATGAAAAGAACACAGGACTTAGAGAACGTAGTAAAACACTTGGAAATATGCCTATTGCATAACTTTAAAGTGTCATGGTGAGATATTTCACACAGGTGAAGCAGGTGCCTCCGTGAGAGGCACTGTGGTTGGAACCACACTTTGCTTCGTAGTCACCAAAGGAAGTTTCAATACCAGAGACACTGAAAGTGTTAATAAAATGTTCCGTCACCAAAAACCAAGACTTCAGCTTACCTATATTTTTGAATACTATTGAGCAATCTACTTTTTTTTTTTTTTTTACAGTCTTTGTAGAGTGCTCATATATCGGGAAGAAAAGCATGGGAAGAGCCGCATACAAAAGGTTTGCTTTTTCCAAAACAACAAGGACGACAAAAACCCGCACAGCATTCCATTGCTCAACAAACAAGGATTCAGGCGCGCCAGAGGCATTACTCGGAGGATGGCATTGCATACACAGGGCGCCAGCACTCGCAAACCTGCTTGTACGACATTATTACTTGATGAGTGGCTGTCTCCCAGCTGCACTGCCTGTGACTGCCCGGGTGTTTAGAGACGTCAGCATATTCAGCAGTGATTTAGAAATCAGTAACTCCCTAACTCTGATGTAACCAAGTGACAGCTTGCAAACAAATGAATACCAACTAGGGCAACTTCCTGGGGGGCCATGAACACTGCTTCTGAAGTTATAGTCCCGCTTTACAGGATAGGAGCCTCCCGTGTTTTTAGGGTTCTCCATTCTCTAACACGCCCCCAGTAAGCCCCATGCAACTTTGTGCCTGGCGCAGATACGCTGCGTACTCCCCAAATGCGTGAGCAGAGAACAAATCCACTCCCATTCCCTCAGGGTCACGCACACCAACTTATCGAAGCCTTACTTTCAGAGTGCAGATCAGTTAGCAAAGTCTCCGGGACCGAGAGGCCAACTGTTCCAGCCGCGTTTCACAGCCGTCCCGGAGGGCAGGGGGCAGAGACCGCGGGGCGGGGATGGAGGCGGGCCGGGGACCCCCGGGGCAGCCGCGGGAGGGCCGGGGCGGGAACAGGGGAGGCGACTGAGAGGGAAGGGCCCCGGGAACCGGCAACTGGCGGCCAAGGGGCGGCTGTGGCCCCGATCTTTACCTGCGGTGCTTCATGGGGTACCGGAGCGCGGACTGCCGCTGCATTTCCCTTCATCCCAGGCCACAGGAGACCACCGGCGTCCCCGCGGGCAGCGCAAGCCTCGGCTCTGTCCTCCTTCTGCCACCGAAGCGACCACTCTGCTCCTGGGCGGGGGAGCAGATCCCCCGAGCCGCAGGCGCCCCCATCCATGCCAGCGCGCCGAGTGTTGGGGGCCGGGGCGGGAGAGGAGACGGGGGACGGACACCGTCCAGGCAACCGCGCCGCCCCCGGGTAGCCCCGCGCCGCCGGCGAGACACGCTTGGCGCCCACCGCGAGCGGCCACCGCACCCAGTCCCACCGCGCACCCTGCTGCGCCCCTCGCAGCCCCTGCCGCGGCTGCCCCCAGCCACTGCACCACTTCCAGTGCCGCGCCACGTCCAGCACCGCGCGCCTCTCCGGGTCCCTACACCGCGTGGCCCTCCACATGCCTCTCCTGCGGCTGCCCCCACCTCAGGACCTTACAGGTGCCTCGACTCTCATTACCGCGCACCCCTCCAGGACCCTGCCGGGCCCCGCTCTTCCTGCGCCCCTCACGCACCCCTCCAGGTTGCCGTGCTTCCACGCCCTACCCCTGTCCCTGCGGCGCTCCAACCCCACCTCTCTTCTCTCCACTCGCCCCCTGTGATGGCGCACGTGCGTGGGTCGCTGGGCAGGGGGCACTTCTGGCTGCTGTGGGCTCCTAGCCGGCTGTTTTGGCCCCTTCCATCTTTCCCTCCAGTCCAGCTGCGCCCTGGTAAGGCGCCTTGGGCTTGGAGCGCAGGTGCGAAGCTGCGGCTCTTCCCACCTCGGATCCTGGTCCTTCAAGATCGCAGGAGTCCTCGCCTTCCCATTCTGGGCTGTTTTAGGGAGTTCCTGCTGGGCGAATGGCTTTCCACTCGCGACCCCCGAGGACTTCAGAAGCAGCACCCTTTGCTCTCTGAAGCTCCTGCAAGGCCAGGCCCTTGTCAGACCGCTAGGAGGCACTCCTCGGATTTTGCAGACAGCGCTCTCATAAAAGTCATGCTGAAATAGTGAGTGCTACTGATCCATTACTTGTTTTTTGAAATAGATATTTATTTTGTTTATTTGAAAGCCAGCTTATAGAGTGAGAGAGGAGAGACGGATATTCCATCCTTTAGTTCACAGCCTAAATGACACAGTGGCCAGGCTGAGTCCAGGAGCCAGGAGTTTCATCCTGGTCCTTGAAGTGGCTGCAAGAGCTTGAGCACTTGGGCCATTTTCCACTGCTTTCCCAAGCCATTAGCAGGGAACCCTTTTTAAAAATAATTTTAAAAAATTATTTATTTATTTGAAAGGCAGAGTTACAGAGAGGCAGAGAGAGAGAGAGAGAGAGAGAGAGAGAGAGAGAGAAAGTCTTCCATCTGCTGATTGACTCCCCAATGGCCGGAGCTGTGCTGATCTGAAGCCAGGAGCCAGGAGCTTCCTTCAGGTCTCCCGCGCAGGAGCAGGGGCCCAAAGACTTGGGTCATCTTCTACTGCTTTCTCACGCCATAGCAGAGAGCTGGTTCAGAGGTGGAGCAGCCTGACACAAACCCGGATACATATGGGATGCCGGCACTGCAGGCTGCGGCTTTACTGGCTGTGCAACAGCGCTGGCCACTTCCCGTTACATTTAAGAAGCTGATTTACTATGTTTTTTTTTTTTCCAAGATCTGGTTAGATGCTTTCCTCTGCAATTACGTGAAACAGAGTTCTCTGACCAGTACTTGCGTAGTTCATTTATTTACTCCTTGACATTCTCAGAGACACATGCACACCCCTTCATTTACATAGCAGAGAGACTTGGGTTTAGCAGGTGGTGGATGGAGTGGGTATCTAAGATGTTTAATGAACGTGCACTAAGCAGGAAAATTATCAAACACTCATCTGATTTCAGAAAGGATCGTACTGATGCATGCTATGATTTTAACAATGGAAGTAAGCTACCATATTGAGACCCAGATAGAACCACAAAGTTGCTGGAGCATTTATAAATGCTTTTTTTTAATGTAACAAGATGCAAAATGCAAGGTAGAAATGTTTACAAATTTTATATGGCACTTTTTTCTTTTTAGAGAAAAACACAAGACCAGGTTTATTTCATACAATGTCATTCACACATTTTTCATTTTCTAATTCATATGTAATATACAAGGAAGTGAAGATGACATTTAATAGGAACCACTAAGAGCTAGGACTTAGACAAACTGGTCCAGAAACAAATCCATATCAAAAGGAGATACTCAAGAATGTGGTGGTTCTGCCCAGTTTAATAGTTTTCTTATTTTGAAACAGATTTGGCCAAAACTCCATGCCAACTTACTAAAAGGTGTTGGGGTAGGCACCAAAAATGACAGACCATATCATTTCCAAAGAACAGGTATTTTCTAGAGTAGGCCTAAAAGTCTTGGGAAGATTGGGTTGTCAGCTTCGGAACACATGGGAACATCAGGACCCCAAGAGGAGAGTTTGGTTTCCCAGTATAACGTTTCTGGGACTTGTCATTTCCTAAATGTGCAGTAACAACTGACTATGCCAGCAGAGGGTAAGGATGCAAACTGGGAATGCACTGTACAAATGCGCGGAAGTCATCACCCTTCTCCTGGGACAGCTTCGATCCTGAAACCAAGAGCTCATACTGGAAACGAAAGTGGAGCCAAGACACTCTGAAGCTGGCAAGTCAAGGTAGGTCAGGAAACAACAGTGTGTATGGGGGTGAGGGAGGGGAGTGGGGGGAGTGGACGGAGAAGCACTGCTGCTGTTGACAGGGCAGACCAGGGCGACTATGCAAAGCATTGGAACAAATGGTTGGATTTAATGGCCTCACCAAGGAATGTTGGGTTAGAAAACTAGGGTACTCAACAACAAATGTGAAAAAGTATGCCTGGTGCCCCAAACTTTATGCCATTCTTTCAGGTTCATGGCAAGAGCATCTAAGTGGTAAAATCTTTATATTCAACATTGTGCTAAGAAGATTGATATTCTTCTGCAGATCACTAGTAAAAAATCCCTTCCATGTTCAATTGACAAAGATTGCCTGTTCATTTCAGTTTCCAATTCTAAACATAAGTGGGTCAACATAAATGTTTATACAAAATATTGACTTCAACAAAATACAAAGCACTGGGGCCAGCACTGTGGCTCACTTGGCTAATCCTCCGCCTGCGGCACCAGCATCCCATATGGGCGCTGCGTTCTAGTCCTGGCTGCTCCTCTTCCAGTCCAGCTCTCTGCTGTGGCCCAGGAAGGCAGTGGAGGATGGCCCAGGTGATTGGGCGCCTGCACCCATGTGGGAGACCAGGAGGAAGCACCTGGCTCCTGGCTTTGGATGGGTGCAGCGCTGGCCATGGCAGCCATTTGGGGGTGAACCAATGGAAGGAAGACCTTTCTCTCTGCCTCTCTCTCTCACTGTCTAACTCTGCCTGTCAAATAAGTAAAAAAAAAAAAAAAAAAATACAAAGCACTTTCTTTATCTTTTAGAAACTGAATATACAAAGCAAGTTTTTCCCAAAATATTTTCATAGGCAAAGAATTAAAAATGATTTTAATCATACACATATGGTCACAATTTGGCCTTAAAAAGATTCTTGGGAAATGTACATAAACGTACATCATGTTTCCATTATAATGTCTTATGTCCAGAGGAAAAAGTGTTACCACACAGATTTGCTCTTACTTGGGAGTAGGCTATTCAAAAATACTGTACCCTTCTGTACAAAGAAAAAAGTTGTATCACATTTAATAAGATGAAAGAAACATTGGCCTCTGTGGTAACCAAATATCTCAGTCCAATACCTTCTAATATGCATAATACCTTGACTTCAGTTGAAAATGACCCAAATCCTCTCTTGTCCACATCAACCAAGTCAACAACTATGTTATAAAACAAAATGTTTCTCACAACAATGAAAAGAAGGCTGGTTCATACTTCTGAAGCCATATACAGGTGAAACATTTAAAAAAATCACTCGATTTGGTGAAATAGATTCACATTATACAACAATATATGATGGCATCTTTTTTAAAAGCAAACTTTTTTAAAGGTCATCAAAAGGTGAAATGTCAATTTCTCAGAAAAGTCCAGTGGAATATTTTAGTAATTATTTCTGTACCTTATAGACGGCCATAATGACCATTCCTCACAAATATTGCTCTCACACAGAGTAATGAGGTGGATGTGGAGATAGAGAGCTAAGGATATTTGATTGATTTTCTACATATTTCACAGGCAACACAGTGACAACAATTGTGAATTATTGGTCTAAGAGTGCCCATGATAGCCAGTAATGGCTGCAGTTTAAATGTCTCTGATAAAGAGTTTAAAAATCATTAATGTATTTTAAATTAGCAAAACAAACATCTCAGAGTCAGAAAATGTTTTGTTATTGTTGGCTTAGAAAGAAGTAACTGGCAAGTTTCATACCACAGATGGTGACAGCTCTGGGGATTGGGGGCATTTGCTAGGATTCCCCTGATGTTAAGCCAACTAAGCCCAAAATGGTATGTGGAAAAAACCAGATGTGTCTACAAGGTGTGCATTCTCCAGAGTGCTTTGACTGAACATCTTACCAGTAAAAAGGATTTTGAGCCACACAGTACTCATAATTGATGACTGTATGATATGCAGAATAGTAATCTATAGTTTCGTTATAAAACAGAGGGATAGCAATATCTCAAGGGGAAAAAAGAAAACAACTCGGTGTGACACCAACAGATGCAGATCAGCCAGAAGCTTAACAGGCACACCAGGGAAAAAGACAGCCAAGGAAGATGGAGAGAAAGCACACTTGTCTAAGGAGAAGGTGGTTGCAAAGATTGCATGCTTGCCCGGCGGTGTAGCTCATGAGAAGGGCACACCACAGGCCTGCACTTCTCTGAACATGTCCAGCCAATCACTAAGCAAAGAAGCCAGGAAACAAACGCCGATGATATGGGAGTGGTCACAACCCAAGGTTGCCATAGCATGTTATTTAATACATGTAGTTTGCAATAAAAATTATGAAATATTGAAAAATAGGCCAGTGTCGCAGTTCAATAGGCTAATCCTCCACCTGCAGCACCGGCACCCCGGATTCTGTGCCAGTTGCTCCTCTTCCAGTCCAGCTCTCTGGAGTCTCCACTCTCAGGAGTGCAGTGGAGGATGGCCCAGGTCCTTGGGCCCTGCACCCGCATGGGAGACCAGGAGGAAGCACCTGGCTCCTGGCTTTCGATCAGCGCGGCCTGCTGGCCGCAACACACCGGCCATAGCGGCCACTTGGGGGGTGAACCAATGGAAAAAAGAAGGCCTTTCTCTCTGTCTCTCTCTCTCTCTTCACTGTCTAACTCTGCCTGTCAAAAAAAAAAAAAAAAAAAAAAAGAAATATTGAAAAATAAAAACAGTAGCAATGAAATCCACCAAGCAATCAACCAGGAAAAACCAACCAACCAACAACAACAACAAAAAACAATAAAATATGACCCATATGCAGGAGATAAAGCATGCAATAGAAACAGATTTTGAGACGTTGGATTGAGCACATGAAGAGTTTAGAGCAGTTACTTTAAATGTGGTTAAAGTACTTAAAGGAAACTGTGCTTAAGAATTAAAGGAAGCTATAACAACAGTGTCACATCAAATAGAGAATACTGATAGATAGAAAATATAAAAAAGAACCAAATAGGGGCCGGCGCCGCGGCTCACTAGGCTAATCCTCCGCCTAGCAGCGCTGGCACACTGGGTTCTAGTCCCGGTCAGGGCGCCAGATTCTGTCCCGGTTGCCCCTCTTCCAGGCCAGCCCTCTGCTGTGGCCAGGGAGTGCAGTGGAGGATGGCCCAGGTGCTTGGGCCCTGCACCCCATGGGAGACCAGGAAAAGCACCTGGCTCCTGTCATCAGATCAGCGCGGTGCGCCGGCCGCAGTGCGCCGGCCGCGGCGGCCATTGGAGGGTGAACCAACGGCAAAAGGAAGACCTTTCTCTCTGTCTCTCTCTCTCACTGTCCACTCTGCCTGTCAAAAAAAAAAAAAAAAAAAAACAAATAGAAATTCTATAATTGAAAACTACAATAATCAAAACGATTTGCTTGGAAGCCTCAGCAGTATATTTGAGCCAACAGAGCAAAGAACAAATGAAATGAGGGATAGACTGACAGAGTTTATGCAATCAAAAACTGGAGAGAAAAGAATGAAGACAAAATGAACACAGTTGCTGAGGGCACAAATATATGCATAACAAAAATGTATAAAAGAAGGAGAGACAGAAACTAGAAGAAGTTTAAAAATTAATGACTGAGAGGCCAGCACTGTGGCTTGGCAGGTAAAGCCATCGCCTGCAGTGCCAGTATCCCATATGGGCGCCGGTTCATGTCCTGACTGCTCCACTTCTGATCCAGCTCTCTGCTTGTACCCTGGGAAAGCAGTGGAGGATGGCCCAAGTCCCTGGGCCCCTGCACCTGAGTGGGAAGACGCAGAGGAAGATCCTGACTCCTGGCTTCGGATTGGCACAGCTCCGGCCATTGCAGAGTGAATCAGCAGATGGAAAACCTCTCTCTCTCCTCTCTCTGTGTAACTCTGACTTTCAAATAAATAAATCTTAAAAAAAATTAATGACTGAAAACTCTCCACATTTGATATAAATAATTAAACTAAAACAGTCAAGCAGCCTAGCATTCTACAAGTATGATACACACTGGGAGACCCACATCTAGACACATGGTCACAATGTTGAAAGCCAAATACAAAGGGATCTTGATAACAGCAAGAGAAAAATCAAGTACACTAAGATTAACATCTCATCAGAAACAACAGGGTCCAGGGTGCAGTAGGGTGACATGCTGAGTGCTGAGAAGAAAAAAACACAAAACAAAGAAAAACTTTTGCCAGCTAAGAGATCGAGCAAAATCCACTTTCAAAAATCACACAAAATAAAGATTTCTGAAGATAAATAAAAATTGGACACATGTTTTACAAGAAACACTAACAGTAGTTCTTCAGCCTGAAAGTAACACACACACACACAGCACCATGAATTAATTATGTAAGTATTTTAAAAAGAAAGTATAATTGTACCTTCTTTTGTTTTATTTTCCTAAATGATATACAAATCACTTGCGTAAAGCAAAATGTAAATAATTGTATTGGTATTCCTATAACACAGAGAAATGTTATATAATTGATAATAACAGCACAAATGATGTGGGTAAGACAGGAATACTTAGAGATAAATGAAAATAAAAACAATAAAAAAACTCTGGGATGCAGTTAAAGCAGTGTTGAGAAGGAAATTTTTAGTTGTAAAAGCCTACATTACAAAGAAAAAATCTGGAATGTATAATCTAAGCTTTAACCTTAAGCAATTTGAAAAAAAAGAAGTGAACCAAACATAAAGACAGTGGAAAGAAGGCAATAATAAGGTTAAATTGGAAACAATTGTAATAAAAATAGATGAACAACAGAGAAAATCAATAAAGTCCAGGTGATTCTTTGGAAAGATCAAATTGACAAACTGTTAGGTATAGTCACACAGGCACACACACACACTCAAAAGATCAAACATCAAAGACATACAAAAAGATAGCAAATATCAAACTACTGAAATCAAGAATCATCAACCTTAAAGAAATGAATGGGTTATAAGGGAGTACTGTGAACAACAGTCTTCTTACAGGACAGATAACTTAGAGGAAATGGATAAACTTCTGTGTAGACACAAACCACTGAAACTGATGTAAGAAGTGAAAGTCTGAGTAGATATCTGAAAAACGAAGACATGGAGTTATTAGTTGAGCCAAATGCCTGTGCCCATATGACTCCAGTGGCGAACTCTAGCAAGCATTTAAAAAAGAATCAACATAAGATTTTCATAAGCTATTTCAAAATATGGAAGAGGAGAGACAGAAACCAATTCATATGAGGCCATATTACCCTGATACCAATTCACACAAAGCCCTCATGAGAACTAGACAAAATCTTTAGAGTACTATAGATGCAAAAGTTCCCAAATTGCTAGCAAACAGAGTCCAGCAACATATAAAAAGCTATTATTTGCCATGATCAGTGGGATTTACCCTAAGAATGCAGAATTGGTTTCACATTTGAAAACCATTGGTTTTAACACAGGATAGTAAGAAAATAAAAGAAAAAATTCACAATATCATCTTAATAGACATAGGAAAAGCATTTGACAAAATAAAACAACTTTTCCAGATAAAAATATTAAAAAACCTAGGAATTAAAAAGGATCTGTCTCAATCTAATAAAGGGCACCTATGAAATATCCACGGCTTATATCTTATGACTACTTAATGGGAAAAACTGAATGTTTTCTTCCAAAGATTGAAAAAAAAGACAAAGATGTTTACTCTCACAACTTTGAAAAACCAAGTTGTGGACCCACAGTTCCTAATTTTGAGACTTTCTGCAAGTTCCTTGTTTTGCTAGTGTAAGAATGGACATGTGGATTAATGAATGAGAGTTAAGAGTCCAGAAATAACTCTGCCATTGACAGATAACTGATTCTTCAGAGGGGTGCAAGAGCCTTCAAAGGGGCAGACCGGTTCTTTCAATAAATGATTTGGTGACACCTGGGTGGTCACGTGAGAAAGAGTGGCGATGGGCCTCTTCACACCACACACAGAAGTGAACTCAAAATGTATTACAGGCCTCCACATACGGTGCTAAATCTACACAATTGTCAGAATAAAAAACGTGAGTAAATCTTTGTACTTCAAGTCAGGCAAGTCTTCTTATGCATATATTAAAACTACAAGAAACAAATAAAAATAAACAAATTAGTCTTTATTAAAAGTCTGTTGCAAGCAGATTATATAATCAAGAACATGAAATGATGACAAAGCCATAGGGAATTAAAAAATTTGCATGTCCGAGAGCAGCCCTCGCTACTGTGTGGATCCATAGCAGCTATTAAACTGTGGATCACCCTCCAATGGCCGCCGTGGACGGCGCGCTGCGGCTGGCGGACCGCGCTGATCCGAAGGCAGGAGCCAGGTGCTTCTCCTGGTAAACTAACCCAGTGTCCATTCTTCTTCATTCTAACTATCTCTTTTTTATCTAACTACTTTTTTATCTATCTTTTTAAAAATCTTTATACAATTGGAAGGTATAGCAAGTTTTGCACTCCATAATTATATGGTTATTAAATGAAATACCTAATGTGAAAGTTGTCAGAACCAAAATGGAATCATTTTTATCAAGTCCTAACCAAACAAGAAATACATACATACATACATATGCACATATGTACACACATACACACATAAGTAAAGCTGGGAGACTGTGAAGGAAAGTATCTCAGGCATGACTGCTAATACAACAGCTGTTCACAGAAGAATCTTCCAGAGCCATGAGCTCTCACGAAGGCCACTGCAACCTTTCACAAAAGGGACTTCTGCAAAGACATTTGTCCCGTGGCTGTCTGCTCAACCTCAGACTGAAACCGCCTTCCTTATTGCTCCTTGTGGCCAGTGATTATTGTCTTGAAATATTATATGTAATTCTCTTCATTTTGCCTTAAAAACTTTCCCCTGCTTTGACCTCCTTGAACGTGTGCATAGTTTGCTGTGGCTCTTGTGTTTGCATTGCAATGCTCTGCTATTGTCAAATAAGTATCGTGGTTCTTTGTAGCATCTCCACCTCAATAGTTATTTAGGTTGACGCTCCACAGATGTCCAGGGAAAGAACTGTAACAAATGGTTCTGTGAAAGTGGGGTGATGATTATATCCTGTATTCTCTCTTAGGTGATTAAATACTTTTTATTTCCCTCACAAATTTCTCAGAGTTGCATCAACGACGTTATGAGCTGGTGACGTTGCTGATGCTCTCTGACATGCCAAACTGGTTTCTGGCAGTGTTTTTACTTTAAAAGTTCATTTAAATAAAATTTTGAACCAAACTTGAACATTCTCAATTTGCAAATCAATTCAGCTATTCCTTTAAAAAGTACATTTTATGCCTTTCTGGTTTTCAGCTGGAAGCATCAGTAAAGAATACTAAAATTTTTACTGGAATTTTCTTTTGGATCTTGAAGTTCACTCCTGTTTACATCACAGAATGCCAAATTTAACTACGGTGAAAGTCATCATATAGGGTACCTTGACAACTGAAAAAAAGAAGCTACAATGGAAATTTTTTTTCAGTTTTACTTCTGAAAATACAGCCATCCTCTGGAATCTGATGAGAAATTTGTTCCAGAATCACCCCTAACCCTGTTAACTAACATCCACAGGTGCTTGAGTCTCTTTTGTGAAACAGCTTAGCATTTGCATGTACACACCCTCCCATATACTTTAAATCATCTCCAGATGGCTTATAATATCCCATACACTGTCAATGCTATGAAGTAGCTGTTGTACTGTGTCATTTGGGAAATAATGGGCAAGAAAAAAGCCTCTACATGTTCAGTACAGGCAAACATTTTTGAATCACAGTCAGTTGATTCTGACAACACAGGCCACCACATGAATACAAAAGGATGATTTATTAAACTCAAACCTGAATTTTTTCAGTTTTTTCCCCAATTCTTTACCTTTAATTTAAATAATTCTATAAGATAGCTAAAATAAGAGGGTGCTTCAGGCCTTAGTCTTATTTAAATGAAGGGCAATTTGTGTTTATTATGTAAAAGTGTTTTCCTAATACGCCTTTTTCATGAAATTTTTGAACACTTTCCAAGTACATGGGTTTCAATTTTTTTGCATCGATATAAATTTATCTTTTAATTCCATTTCCATGAACTTCTTGAAGTCTTTTTGTATGTGGCAGATTTTGATCTGATAATAGCTTATTTTTTAAGATTTACTTATTTACTTAGAGATGGGAGGAGAGAGAAAGAGGGACAGAAAGAGAGAGAGACTGAGAGATCTTCCATCTGCTCTTTTACTCCCTAGAAGGCTACAACAGCCTGGACTGGGTCAAGCCAAAGCCCGGAGCCAGGAACTCTACTCATGTCTTCCACATGGGTGGGCACTGGGCCATCATCCATTGGCTTTCCAGGTGCATTAGCAGGGAGCTGGATGGGAAACAGAGCAGTTGGGACCTGAATCGGCACTCTGATATGGGTCAACCTTTTCCTCCACAACAGACTGATAGCAGCTTTTAAGTGGGGACTACAACACTTACTGCCCCTTATTGGATACTAATACTTAATCCCCAAATATCTTGCTTATATTACTGTGTAAAATGCCTTTCATTACCCTCGTGATCTGAGAAAATTCTACTTATCCTTGAAAACACTCAATGAATGTATACATAGAGACTTCTAATGACAGTGGGAAAAAGAACCCTAGTTAATGCTTACTGATGAAGATAATGGTGGTAATGTTCTTGAAAATTTAAAAAGCAGAGATAATCTAAACCACCCACCTAATCGAGTTGAATCCTGATTGATTTAAAGAATGTTAGCAAAAATATATAAGTCACTAACATTTGCAAGATCTTGAATGATTTGCTCATTTGGAATCATCCTATAGATAATAGTCTTGGCTTCCTGAAAATAAAAATATAGGAATATTAAATACCTCTGCTTTATTCATCCTCCGTGAATTTCACTGTCTGAGATGGAACTGTGTTTTGGATTGCAGTTTGCCCAGAGGTGAAGCTGGCACTCTCAGGCTGTGGCACATCTGTGGTGTTGTGCTGCGCTGCTGCAGGGGAGAAGGGTGCCATGCGCAGGGTTTGGATACAGCTGTTCCTAGAGGAGAAATCAACTTGTCTCCTAATTAGTCCTTCCGACAGCCGATTGACAGGGGCAGACGTAAATCACCTGCAGAGGAAGGGAAGCGGGTACTCGGAGCAAAGATGCTTCACCTGGGGAAGAGGCCAGGCCTGGGAGAGAAGGGGTGGCCGGGACTGAGCCGCCACAGCTGCGTGCCCCACACTGCTCATCTCGGGTTAGGATTTTAGTTTCTGTGTTGAGGTTTTTGGTTTCACAGTCAGAGTTCAGTGTGGACAGAGTCTAATGTTAAAAGATTGTTTAATTCAACTTCAAGCATTGCCTCTACTTTCTTTTATTATTCTTTGTTTTAGGGCTTGAATTATTACACTAAAAAAATTCAAGTGTCAAGATTATTTTTCTGTACATTTGTTTTATCCCAAACTTTGTTTTCTATTTGGAAAGCTTGCTAGAAGACACCAATTTCCACCTCAACGAACTTTTTAACTTATCTGATGACATTTTTAGCTTTAAGATTGCAATCCTTAATTGTATTAGAGCCAATCAGCTACTAAATCTATAAATTTAGCCCAGGTTTTAAATCAAATTGAATTCTGATTGCATCTGCCATCTTAGTCTAGCATGGCTTAATTAACCACGCAGATTTTGATGTAATATATTTTTGTTCTAGTTCCTCTAAAAATTGACTTTCACGATGTGTTAAGAATTAAATAATTGCTGTCAAGTTGCTGCAAAATTAATCATTATCATTTTAATATAACCATAGAAAACAGTGAAAAGTTAGTGAATTTCAAAATGTGTCTTTAAATTTTCAGTTATAAGATCCACCAATGCTGACATCTTAATTTTGCTCTGCTCTTCAACTGATGCACTTATTTTTATGTAATTATCAGCTGTCAAAGGTCCCTTTCATAACAACAGATTTTATTTGCTTCATTGAACTTAATGAAATCCATGTGCATGAGTGAATTTCACAGATATATTTAAAGTTGGTACCTGAAATTTCTGTTTCCAATGATATCTACTCTTTTGAAACATAAAGGCTATTGAAAAAAGCAAATTGTAAAATCATAAATACCATGAGTTAAAGTTACTAAAGAAGATGGGTAGTAGGTTTAAAAACTTCAGTCCGTTTTGTGCCCAAATTCATTTGATCTTATAGATGACTACTTTAGTCTTGACATTTTCATGGGAAAGACTATAATTTCTTCTGGATATATCAGTCTGTTGTCAGCAAGGGCTTTCTCAGAACCAACAGCTATATTTTGGATCTTGTCATCACCCTAAAGGGAACATTTGGTCTATTTGCTGGTTTCCGTAAAGCAAATCTGGGAGCGTAAGAACCATCTCAGGACACGGGCGTTCTGAGGCCAAGAGGCTAGCCTCATGAAGCACCTGTCACCCCCGGGGCCTCCCTGGCTCCCTGCTCTCTTCCCCCCTTTCCCCTCACAGCTCCTCCCCTCTCCCAACTTAGAGTTCCACACACTGCTTCCTCTCTTGTGCAGAATGTCTACTTCTCTGTTCTGAAACGGAGCCCCAGGCAGTATCTGGGCTCTGCCCAGGGAAAGACACAACTGCCGAGGACTTCCCTCTGCAGACACATTAAGCTGCTCCTCTGAGCAATCTCCGTTTCACCGATAGTCAAAAAGCAAGCTGGGATATTATTCCTTCCTTTTATAATCACTTTAAGGCAGACCATCTTCACATTTGCACTTAATTCTATAGAGCAAGCAGTGTTCACCTGAACATGGCTTTGTAGACTAATACTCAACTTCTCCCATTCTCTCCCTTAAACTGCCCTTCTCCTTCCTCTCTTCCGACGATCACCTTGTACTCATGACTCTCGCCTAGGCTGTGTAATTTACTTCTGTCACCTGTGTGTTGGTGAGCACTTCCTCTTGCCTGTTCTGCTTTCCCACCACCAAATGTATTGTGTTTAGAATCTGTGGGCGCTGTGGCTCACTTGGTTAATCCTCCGCCTGCAGCGCTGGCATCCCATATGGGCTCTGGGTTCTAGTCCCAGCTGCTCCTCTTCCAGTCCAGCTCTCTGCTGTGGCCCGGGAGGGCAGTGCAGGATGGCCCAAGTGCTTGGGCCCTGCACCCCATGGGAGACCAGGAAGAAGCACCTGGCTCCTGGCTGCGGATCGGTGTAGCTCTGGCCATGGCAGCCATTTGGGGAGTGAACCAACAGAAGGAAGACCTTTCTCTCTGTCTCTCTCTCTCACTGTCTAACTCTATCTGTCATATAAAAATTAAAAAAAAAAAGAATCTGTGATAGGTTTGCAACCCCGAGTTTCACCTTTCTGATCACCTCTTTCAAGTTTGAGTGCGGTGCCTGAAAACAAGTACTGAACTGAGGCAACAGAGCTTTGGGTTCAGCTCAGTCATGGAAATGTTGAGGCCTGCCTTCTCGGACGTGGTTCCCAGTTAAGGGGACTGAGCTAGTATAGGGTTCAAGGGCTTGGACTTTGGTATTTTTTGACATTGCTAAGCAAAATGTTTTGGAGTGGGCATTCATTTGGCAGGGTTTAACTTTCATAAGATTCTCAAAAACTTTCCTTTATTTTAAAGTAACTCCGTGTCCAGTGTATCAGATTCTCTTTCAGATACCTTCCTGTTCTGACAGTCCCTTCTGAGGCCTTGGAGCTTCTGCACTGTGTTAGAACTCCTGGCAGTCAGATGGACACAGTGGATCAGACGTATAAATACTCAAAAATATTTAATGAATGCCTAAAAATGTTATTACACTCACTCAGAAACTGACACTGAATATGTTAAGAAACAAATGATTGCCACTCTTGCTATTTCAGTCTTTGTATATAAAAATATCTATCACAGATTTACGTATTTATAAATTCATAACATAAATCAACTTGAATGAGAAGTCACAAAGTTTCTTGGCTATGAAGTTTCAAGCTATGACTGCAAAATGAAACATGCAAATTTAATGAATCCAAAGAATCTTTATCGAACATAGTCACACAGTTTTCAAAAGTAATCTAATTTCATGATGAAACTACAGTGTAATGTTTAACTTTAATGATGAAATAAAATCTGAATTTGCTTAAATTCCTGATTTAGGTTTTTAACATTTTATCACTGATTAAGTGATATTTGTTGGGTTTGAAAAGATTTTTAATGCTTTAGAACAATTCATAACAGAATAATTAGGTATTTTTTTTAGATGGAAAAATAGATGTGATAGTTTTTAAGTTTTAGTGATTAAAAAAATCGTGGGGTTGCTATTGTGACACAGTAGTAGGTATACTCACATCCCATGTCTGAGTGGCTGAGTGCAAGTCCCATCTTTGCTTCCAATCTGGCTTCCCACTAATGAATACTTCAGGAAGCAGGGAGAGATGACACAAGGACTTGGGTTCTTGCTACCCATCTGAGAGATCTGGATGGTGTTCCTGGCTGCTGACTCTGGCCTGTCCCAACACTGACTTTTGTGGGGTATTTGAGGAGTGAACCAGAAGATGGGAAAATCTCTCTTTCTCTCTTTGACACTCTGCCTTTCAAATAAATAAAAAAGAAACAAACAAAACTTTAATAAAGTCCTCTTAATTTGTTTTAACCTTAATTTTATACCTTTGATTAAATACAATTAGGCAAACAGTCAGATGGTACCTAGGACTGCTGTCAAAAACCGCTAGCCAGGAGAGAATAAAACAAGGAATTCTTTAAAGCTGAGTTTAAGAGCTCACTTTGGAGCACTGGAAATATGAAGTAGTGCTAGATTTCCTAAAAGGAGTTTTACAAGAATTTGGTAAGGATTTCATGTACTGAGAAAGATGAAGTAAGAAGCATGCTGAGTCTGTTTAACTTAGGTAGTAGACAGGTTAGAGTGGTAATGTGCTGTGAATTAGAGATACTTCGTGCTGTTCCTTGGGACATGGCCATGGAACAGCTTTTTTTTTTTTTTTTTTTTTTTTTTTTTTGACAGGCAGAGTGGACAGTGAGAGAGAGAGAGAGAGAGAAAGGTCTTCCTTTTCCGTTGGTTCACCCTCCAATGGCCGCCGCGGCTGGCGTGCTGCGGCCGGCGCACCACGCTGATCCGGTGGCAGGAGCCAGGAGCCAGGTGCTTTTCCTGGTCTCCCATGGGGTGCAGGGCCCAAGCACCTGGGCCATCCTCCACTGCACTCCCTGGCCACAGCAGAGAGCTTCCAGGAACAGCTTTTAAAATACTCAACTAGATCTTGTTAAATAAGCTAAAAATTTTGTACAGATGATACTTTGATATTTAACTTTTTCTTTAGTGAAAATAATTAAAGATGAGATATAGCACTCTGGACTCACAGTCCCACATAGAGGCTCTCATCATTACCTCCTTTGGAGCTGGCAGCATCCGTCCTGAGACAGGTCACTCAAACTCCTGACCATCTGCCGTGGAAGAAGAGGGGTCTGCTCTATAGCTTTCTTTAGTTTTGCTCATTAGGTTTAATAAGTCGGGTTTGCATTATGTTGTAAAGTGCCTGGTGTGGAATTTTCAATTTAATTGGATTACAAAGTTGACTTAGGAAAGCTGAAAGTAGAAAAACTTTAATTAGTTGTTTACCTAACTTGGATGTTAGCTGAAACATGCCTCTTAGTCTTAATTTGTTCATCCTATTTTAATAGTTGTTAACCTCTTGCTATGTCTAATGTATAAGCTAAAGTTTAATTTTATAATGGATAAGAACAAATATCATATATAGAGAATTCAATACTATGTAAGGTTTTAGGCATCCAATGGGGGGTCTTGGGAGTAGCTCCTGTGGGGGCCTACAATATAAGTACAGTGTACTGTACCAAGTTTAAGGATACTGGTAGGAAACAGAGATGAATACCTAGTAAATTAAGTTTTAATAGAGATTGGCCTTTTGAAATGATTCTTGGAGAAATAATTGGAGTTGATAATGGGAGAAAGAGATGAATATCAAATCAGTAGTTTGTTAAATACCTTAGCCCTTTTGATTCAAATCCCTGTCCCCTGACCTATTAGTAGTCATAAATTCATGAGCAAGATTAGAAGCAGGGTTGTAGGAAAGTTTTATTTTCATGCAGTGGTATTTTCTGCTCAGGTTAAACAATAAAGAAGATACTTAAACTCCAAAGCCAAGCTGCTATTGAATTGTTTTTTTATTTTTTTGAGTTTACTCTATTTTTCTTTTTTCTATCTTCTTTTTTGAATAATTAGCTCATTGTTTTTCAGTTTTTATTTCTTAAAAACATATTTATTTAAGTGTATTCTCTAAATGCCTAAAATTTGATATGTATGGTTTATTTATTCTGATCTAGGCCATTCAGGTCCCAATAGTCTATCATTTCAATTGCAATATCTTCTTGGATTCATTAATTATTTAAAATTATATTATTAATTATTTGGGAAAAGTATTAAAATTTCCTATGCTTATTGTACTTTTGTGAGTTCTTGGCTAATGAGACTTTAATTTTATTACATTTTAGTCAGATGCAAAGGTGTGTACAGTAAATTCTTCAAAATACTTTTTAAAATATTTATTTATTTATTGTGAAGGCAGAGTTACAGAGAGGCAGAGGTAGAGAGAGAGAAAGGTCCTTCACCCACTGGTTCACTCCCCAGATGGCTGCAATGGCTAGAGCTACACCAATCTGAAGTCAGGAGCCAGGAGCTTCTTCTGGATCTTCCATGTGGGTGCAGGGGCCCAAGTACCTGGGCCATTCTCCACTGCCCTCCAAGGTCATAGCAGAGAGCTGGATTGGAAGTGGAGCAGCCAACACTTGACCCAGTGCCCATATGGGATGCCAGCATTGCACGTGGCAGGTTTACCTGCTTGCCGCAACACCAGTCCCCAATTCTTCAATTTTTTTAAAAAAGATTTATTTATTTATTTGAGAGAGTTACACAGAGAGAGGAGAGGCATAGAAAGAGAGAGGTCTTCCATCCGATGGTTCACTCCTCAATTGGCCACAATGGCTGGCGCTGCGCCGATCCAAAGCCAGATTCTTCCGGGTCTCCCAGGTCAGTGCAGGAGCCCAAGGACTTGGGCCACCTTCTACTGCTTTCCCAGGCCATAGCAGAGAGCTGGATCAGAAATGGAGCAGCTGGGTCTCAAACCAGTGCCCATGTGGGATGCTGGTGCTTCATGCCTGGGCATTAACCCACTGCGCCACAGCACCAGCCCCAATTCTTCAATATTTGTAGGGCCTTCTTTTGTAGCTAGATATTGATCAATTTTTTTAAAATATTCAATGTTTGCTTAAAATTTTTGGTTTCAAAAATCCCTTTGTAAGTCTATCATGTTAAAATTATAGTAAAATGTTAAAATTATAGTATTATTTAAATATATATCCTTCCAAGTATCTAATTTTACTTTTTTTTTTTCATTTGACAGGTAGAGTTATAGACAGTGAGAGAGAGAGAGAGACAAAGAGAAACGTCTTCCTTCCGTTCCTTCACTCCCCAAATGACCGCTATGGCCGGAACTGCGCCGATCCGAAGCCAGGAGCCAGGTGCTTCTTCCTGGTCTCCCATGCAGGTGCAGGGCCCAAGCACCTGGACCATCCTCCACTGCCCTCCTGGGCCACAGCAGAGAGCTGGATTGGAAGAGGAGCAACTGGGACTAGAACCCAGTGCCCATGTGGGATGCCGGCACCACAGGCGGAGGATTAACCAAGTGAGCCACGGCACCGGCCCCTGATTTTACTTTTAAAATCCCTTTCCAATAAAGTTGAATTGAATTGATTTTTTTTTTCTTTACTGGTTTTGGTTGGTAGATTCAGGACTGCCATGTCTTTTTTTTTTTTTTTTTTTTTTTTTTTTAAGTTGGAGAAACAGATACAGGTGAACGGGGTGAGAGAGAGAGAGAGAGGGTGAGAGAGAGAGAGAAGAGAGAAGCTCATATGCATTGGTTCACCCACCAACCCCCAAAACAATAAAAACCCTGAAATAGGGCTGAGTTAATCTGAAGCTTGCGGCTGGGAGCTCAATCTAGACTTCTCACATGGGTGGCAGGAAGCCCATTACCTGAGCCATTGCCACTGACTTCCGGGAACCGTGTTGGCAGAAGTTGGAATTGGGAGGTGGAACTGGTATTTGAACCTGGCACTCTGGTGTGGAAAGTGGGTGCCTTAAACTGTAAGAAAAACAGCTACTCCTGCTTTATCTTTTTGGTAATTTTTTTTCTCATTACCAATCTCCTTATAACTAATAGCATTTTTGCCTATGTGCTATGTTAGTTGAAATTAAGTTGTGGGTGGTGGTGATATTTGCTGGTCAAAAGTTTTCAATTTTAACTCTTTAAACTTCTCTATATATTTCAGATTGTCTTTTGTAAACATTATTAACTAGATTTTTTAAAAATCTGATTTTACTGGAAAATTTAATCAATTGCTATACACCATGATTTTTAATACACTTGGATTTATTTTCTTTTATTTCTTTCTTTCTTTTTTTTTTTTTTTTTTTGACAGGCAGAGTGGACAGTGAGAAAGAGAGACAAAGAGAAAGGTCTTCCTTTTGCCGTTGGTTCACCCTCCAATGGCCGCCACGGCCGGCGGGCTGCAGCTGGCACGCCGCGCTGATCTGAAGCCAGGAGCCAGGTACTTATCCTGGTCTCCCATGGGGTGCAGGGCCCAAGCACTTGGGTCATCCTCCACTGCACTCCCTGGCCATAGCAGAGAGCTGGACTGGAAGGGGAGCAACTGGGAGAGAATCCGGCACCCCGACCGGGACTAGAACCCGCTGTGCCTGCTCCGCTAGGTGGAAGATTAGCTTATTGAGCCGCGGCGCCGGCCTACACTTGGATTTATTTTCACTGTCATTTTGTGTTTTCCATTTATATTAATTTGATTTTTTTCTTGTTTTATGTTGAAATAGATGTGTTTCCTTCATTAGTATCATGTCTGTTTATGTTGTTAGTAACTGATTTTATTTTTTATTCATTTTATTTTATTTTAAATTTTTTATTAAATAAAGAGGACAGATTTCATGAATTTCATAAGTACAATTCTAAGATAACCATAATCCCTTTCCTCCTTTCACCCTCCCTTAAGCCCACACCTCAAGAAAAATTGAAGAAGAAAAAATGGAGGCTCACCAAACCAAAGATAAAGCCATAGTTGCTAAAACAGTGCTGCCTCACAGCAGATAGACTATAAATAGATTTCTACATATATGGAAACATATGACAGAAAGGCATTTTAAGTTGGTGAAGAAATCTAGGATCTTCAACAGATTGTGGTGGGGCAATTGGCTGGTTACATGAAAACTAAATTAAAATAGATTCTATTCTTACCTCAAATTATGTACTAAAATAAGTACCAAATGTCTTATTACCCAAATATGGACACCAAAATTTAAAGTATTGGAATGAAAGCATAGAAAGCATAGAATAAGCTTCATGATTTTGTTATAGGAAAGAGTTTCTTTGAGATATAAAATCACAATTCATAAAAGAAAACAGCAATGAATTTGACCATTGAAAACTATAAAATATGAAAAAACCAGCTATATACTTGGAAGTTTTATTTGCAATGCATAAATTGCAAAGAATCATTATCTGGAAGATGTAGATAATTCCTGTAAGATCAGCTAACATAAGTACAAATGAGAAGAGTATTGAGAAATTAGGCCGGCGCTGCAGCTCACTAGGCTAATCCTTTGCCTTGTGGCGCCGGCACACCGGGTTCTAGTCCCGGTCGGGGCGCCAGATTCTGTCCCGGTTGCCCCTCTTCCAGGCCAGCTCTCTGCTGTGGCCAGGGAGTGCAGTGGAGGATGGCCCAAGTACTTGGGCCCTGCACCCCATGGGAGACCAGGAGAAGCACCTGGCTCCTGACTTCGGATCAGCACGGGGCGCCGGCCGAGGCGGCCATGGGAGGGTGAAGCAATGGCAAAGGAAGACCTTTCTCTCTGTCTCACTGTCCACTCTGCCTGTCAAAAAAAAAAAAAAAAAAAATTATTGAGAAATGGCCAAAATGAGCTGAGGTAGATGATCTTCAAAGATGGTTGCAGGAATTCCTCCCTTCTGCTTCCCTGAGAATCATGCTTCCTCATTTTACGTGGATCCTGTTTTTTTCTTTTCTTGAGCATACATTGATTTTATGGTTTGCTTTGTCCTACAAAATACGGCTCAAATGGTGGTGAATACGCAATTGGAAAAAAAAGGAATCTGAAAGGCCAATGAAAAGAGAAGGCCTTCAGCTTCCCTCATACTCATGAAATGAAAATGGAGGAGCTTGTTTGACAACCATCAGTGAGGCACAGGTATACATCCTGACAATATCAGATCATGGTGAGGGTGTCACACACTGCTAGGGACAATGTAACCTGGGGTAGACATGCTAGCGAACAAACTTGCCACACTGGACAAAACAAAGATGAATGTTTTTCGAATTCAGCCATTACCCTAGACTAATGTTCACATAGAACTGAGGAAACATGCATAAAGATGTTTAGCTTGGCACTGTTTATTAAAGTGAAAGATTGGAAATCAATTACATATTTATCATCCAGAGGAAAAATATAGTGCTTTTGTACAAATATAAAGAGAAACTTAGAAAATAATTACTTACATTGACTGCTCTCTCAGGCTCTGGGCAAGATTCTAAGCTTTACATGTATTATTTCAATTTAATCCTCTTAGCATCTGTTTGAGTACCATGATCATTGTTGTTGTCATTGTCGCCATCATCATCGTTGTGACCATTATCATCATCCTCTCTCCATTTTATGAAGAAGGGCAAAGCATACAGCTAGTAAATGGGAGGACTGGGATTTGAACTCTGGAGTTCATGCTCTTAATGACTACCTTATGCAGATTTTGGAGAACTGTTGAGGACTTCAGCAAGTGGCTGAGGAACGTCATTGTAAGCCTCAGCTCCAGATGAGGACACACACTTGTTATTCCATTCCTGGGGTCCTGAATTTATCACGTCTCTGAGCTCCAGGCTGTGCCCAAGTGTCTTTATGTGAGAGAAAGCAGAGGTATGTACAGATAGGAGAATGGTAGCTTATTTGAGGAGATAAGATTTATTCTATTTATTTGACAGAGAGAGTGATACCTTCCATTTGTTGGCTCACTCCCCAAATGGCCTCAATTGCTAGAGTTGGCCCAGGAGCCTAGCACTCCATCCAGGCCTGCCATGCAGATGTTGTGGGGGCTCAGGCACTTGGATCATCTTCTGGTGCTTTCCCAGGTGCATTGGCAGGAAGTTGCATTAGAAGTGAAGCATTGGGACTCGAACTAGTGCTTATATGGGATGCCTGTGTTGACAGCAGCAGCTTAATCGGCTGTGCCACAATACTGGCTCCCCCGTTATGTAACATTTTTAAGCATTGAAAATAAACTTTGCATACTTAGAAAAAAAAAAGTACAGATTTTATTAAATTAAAATAGTAATGGAGGCTAGCTCCTGTTGCTTACGTGCAGCCCAGAGAGGTTCCCAGCGTGCACTGCGCATGCTGGAGACTCAGACCAACCAGAGTCGTCGCCATGTCTGGGGCTGGGGAAGCAGTGCTTGGAGCACATGGCAACCGTTCTCGCTGTGCAGGAGGCAGCGCTATGCTGGGATTTGGGCAGTGCCCGTACACAGCGGAGGAGTGCCAGGCCATCCCGAGTGCTCTCAAGGAGCGGCTGGGCCCCGAAGACAGCAGCAGCTGCAGGGCTAGAGGAGACCAGCAGGTGTGTTACGTTGAGGGTCACAGGGTTATTGGCCTGGCCAATGAGATGTTTGGGTACAATGTCTGGGCGCGCTCTGTCACGCGGCAGAATGCGACCTCAACAATGGCAAGTTCTACATGGGAGTCTGTGCGTTTGTGAGGGTGCAGTTGAAGGCTGGCTCCTATCATGGAGATGTCGGCTGCCGTGTTAGTGAGGGCAAGTCCAAGGCCTTGGCGTTGGAGAAGGCGAGCCAAGAAGCTGCGACCAATGGGCTGAAGCGAGCACTCAGGAGTTTTGGGGATGCACTTGGAAACTGTATCCTGGACAAAGACTGCCTGCGGTCCCTGAATAAGCTTCTATGCAGGTTGCCTCTTGAAGTAGATTTGAATAAAGCAAAGAGACAAGATTTTGAACCATCTGTGGCAAGCTATAACAGCTGCCAACTTGGCTCTGGGACTCCTACAACCTCAGGAGGTGACCTCCCCCTGCAGACCAAGTCACCCTGATAACCCCACCTTGTGACACGGGGGGATAAGGAGAGCCGCTCCGGAACTCCGGCCTGCTCCAGAAGGAGCAAGGCCACCTCGCAGCGGAAGCCCTGGCTAAAGCAGCTGCAGCGACATTTCCGGGAGCGAATGCAGAGACAGCAGCAAGTGCAGGCCCAGTTCCCAGTGGGAACGGAACCAGAGGAGGCACTCCCTGCCCCGCCCGCGATGCACAGCACTCCCAAACCTGCTGTTTCTGACCCGGGCATCGCGAAAGACTCCCTTGCAGAGAACCTCAAAGACAACCTGGACCTGTGGGATGAGACTGCAGACATCCTGGACAGCGTCGTCAAGGCCTCGTGGAGAGCAGCACCAGCCCAGACGTCTGCCACACCAGCCTGGAATGACCTGGAGCTGGAGACCTGGAACAAGACGCCCCCACGGCCTTTGCCACCAGAAACCACAAACAAAATCTGCACCCTGGCACCCCCAAATTTACAACACTAACCAGCATGTAATAGGAGACTGTGCATCTCATAGGAACAGCCGGGACATGAAGAAAAGGAAGCGGGACCTGTCCTCAGGCTCAGGCCACATGCCTGGACTTTGGTACCAAGGGGCTTTGGAAGCTACTTCTGAGTCATGAACTTGTTCGTCCCTGAGGAATGGACTGTCCACGGGTTCACACCGGGGTTCATCCTGAACCTTCCCAGGGGATCTGTCGGAGCCTGCTGCAGAGAAAGCCGAGTGCCTGAGGATGTCACACGCAGCAGTGGCGGGGGTGGTGGTGGGGAGGTGGGGGGGATGGAGTGGGGGTCTGGGACAGATGGAATGCCTTGCCTTTGGCCCTTGAGGCTTTTCAGTATTTATTCCTACGCAACTGTGTTAATAAAGACAGACAGACATTTTAGGACTGGCCCATGGCTGCTTGCCTCCAAGCAGGTAGGGCCACACTTAGTGCCAGCTTCAGCGGCCTTGATAAATTGTAGCAAGGAATCCCCCCGCCTTTCTTTCTCTTTCCTCAGAACAAGGCAGGTGCTGCTGCCTCTTACTTTGTATCAAGCAGGTGGCCGAGTCCCTGTGCTACCCTGGTCTCCTGCATCCCTGAGGGATTTGTTCCAAGTCGCCCAGTGGATACCTGAACTCTCAGTGCCAAGCCCTGTCAGTGAGTGCCTCGTCCACCTTCACTAAGCATTTTGGCTGTAACTTTTGCAGCTTGTGGGGTGATAGAAAAGGACATTTTTCTTCTTCTCACAGAAGATTAGTTCTTTCTTTTTTGTTTTCTGTGAAAATTGTTGAACTCTTCACTTAGTATAGAGTTGTTCTTCTGTGTATAAAGTTAATCGAAAATGGATCTTAGTGGAGAATAGAAGTTGGAATGGGAGAGGGAGGAGGAGGAGGGGTGGGAGAGTGGGTGGGAGGGTGGGTACGGTGGGAAGAATCACTGTATTCCTAAAGCTGTACTTATGAAATGCATGAAGTTTGTATTCCTTAAACAAAATGTTTCTTTGGGGGGAACAATAAATTAAAAAACACTAATAATGCATAGGCTTGTAGTAACAGTTAATGAAATAGGGTATTTATAAAGTACCTGGTGCGTGGGAGGTCCTCAATAAACGTTCACTTCTTTAATGTGAAATTTCTAACCATTTGCAGTAGCATTGTTTATGTTACCACCTCCATAAACCATGGGATCGCATAGAAAAGCCCTTAAGGTCTGAATTTACGAGTTTGTGTGTACTGATTTCAGCATGTTCTAAGTGTACAAGCAAAAAACCAAGAACTAATAATGATTTTGGATAGCTGTGCAAAGTCAGCAGCCAGAGGATATCTGAGAACTAGTAAGAGCTTATTGGTAAGTGGGGGGTGGGGGGCAGAAGTCACTTACTGTCCTAGACCAAATACATTTTGGAAATAGTTAATAATTCTTATCAGTAGAATGCTCTTGAATACAGTCATGAATTTCTGTCCTGTTGATAGAAGAGTCTTTTTTTTTCTGTTTTAGATGATGGAGAACAGTATGGAACAAAATGAATCCTCAGTCACCATAAAGCTTTGTGACAGACAAAACAAAAATACTTGGAGCTGGTACGGTGGCGCAGTAGGTTAATCCTCTACCTGTGGCACCGGCATCCCATATGGGCGCCGGTTCTAGTCCCAGCTGCTCCTCTTCCGATCCAGCTCTCTGCTATGGCCTGGGAAAGCAGTAGAGGATGGCCCAAGTGCTTGGGCCCCTGCACCCCTGTGGGAGACTGGAAGATCCTGGCTCCTGGCTTTGGATTGGCGCAGCTCCAGCCATTGCAGCCATCTGGGGAGTGAACCAACAGACAGAAGACCTTTCTCTCTGTCTCTCCCTCTCACTGTCTGTAACTGTACCTCTCAAATAAAATAAATAAAAATCTTAAAAAAACACAAAAATATGTAAGATATAGGTTGCATCAATAATAGGAGTGGTAGAACTAGCAAGAAAGGGGTGTGGCAGGTGCAGATACACACCAGGAGTCCTAACTGCCTGTTAGGTAGGAAGGTCTCATGGAGCAGGAGCGTTTGAGTGAAGGTCTCAGGAATGTGTGAGAGTGAGGGAAAGACTATTCTAAGAAGAAAGAATGACTCACACAGAAGAATTCCTGTCAATTCCAGGAACAGCAAAGAGGCCAGATTGTTTGAATGCAGTAACCAAGGAAAGTTAGGAGGAGGATTTCTAGGTCATGACAAGACACTGGATGCTTCTGGGTGAGATAGAAAGTCATTGAACAATAACTATGTTGGAGCCAGCATTGTGGTGCAGCAGGTTAAGTCACCACCTGTGACACTGGCATACCTTATGGGTAAGCGTTTGAGTCCTGGCTGCTCTGCTTCCAATCCAGCTTCATAGTACTCTGCCTGTGAAAGCAGCAGAAGATAGGTCGAGTCCTTGGGCACCTGTACCCACGTGGGAGACCTGGATGGAGTTTCAGATTCCTGGCTGTTTCAGCTATTTTGGGAGTGTACCAGTGGATAGAAGATCGATCTCTCTCTCCCCCTCTCCCTCTCCCTCTCCCTCTCCTCCTCCCTCTCCCTCTTTCTCTCTCTCTCTCTCTCCTCTCTTCCCCCTACTCTCCGCTTCGTAATTCTGCCTTTCAAGTAAATAAATAGATGACATTTTTAAAAAAAAAAAAAGAATGATAATGTGTGCCTGGGACTGTGTTTCCCCTACTTTCACATTGTTGAAGACTTAGCCCTCATGTGAGTATATTTGGAGATCAATGCTTTAAGGTGTGATTAAGTTTAAATAAAGTCATAAGGTAGGACCCTGCCATGGCTTGAATGTGTCCCCCAAATTTCATGTGCTGGAAAGTGATTTCCTTGTGCATCAGTGCTGAGAGATTGGCTGTTTAAGAGGTCATTGGGTCGTGAGCGCTGGGCACTGAGTGGACTGATGTTGCTATTGTGGGAGTACTATCTTGCCCCTCTGCCTTCACCATACGGTGATGCAGCTGAAGGACTTTATCAGATGTGGGCCCCTTGGCCTTGGACTTCCTTGCTTCTAGAACTATAACAAATGTCTGGTTTTTTTTAAACTTAACTGATTTCAGGTATTACTTCAAAGCAGCACAAAATGGGCTAAGATAGGACCTACTCCAATATGTTTGGTGTTCCTATACGAAGAGATTTGGACATGTGACAGACACCAGGGATACTGTGCTCAGAGGAGATCATTTTAGGACATAATGTGAAGGTGGCCATTTCCAACCAAGGAAGATCCCTCAGGAAAAACCATACCAGTTCACACCATGTACTTGGACATCCAATCCCAGAGCTGTGAGGCAAAACATTTCTCTTGTTTAAGCCACATAATCTGTAGCATTTTGCTCTCATCCCCAGCTGATGAATACAGATACTGAGAGCTGAGTAACATAATTCAGTTAAACTTTTAGAAATTCACTCTGACAGTCTTGTGAGGAACAGGCCACAGTGACATGGGCAATGTGATAGAAGCTTATTGCAGTGGTCCAGATAGGAGTTGACAGTGGTCTGGGCAAAAACACCAGTCAGTTGGAGGAGGGAGTGGCTGAGGCTGTGTTTCACAGAGTAAGTGAAGTGTGGTGCTGGTTTGGATGCAAGATAAGGAGAAAACAGCAAAATTAAGGAGAATTGCAATGCTATGATCAACAAGTGATGAACCAGATTTGAGAGGCTGGAAATGAGATTAGAGTCACTTCCATATTTAGGGTTTGGGAAGATGAGGAAGAGCAAAGTGTCATGACAGGAGTAGCTGGTGATGTTGGGGGAGGATGAGGGAAGAGCAAGGGAAATTGTGTCCTAGAGGCTATGTGTTGTGTCTTGGGTGACTGTGGAAACTCAGGTTGCGAGATTGGGTGGATGATGGCTGGAAACTGACTAGTGGATTTAGCTTCATGGAAGTCACTCCGATTATTAGAGTGGTGAATGGGAGAAAACACACATAATCAAGTTTTCAGAGAAATTTGCTATAAATGGGAGGGGCAAGTATGATGGTAGAGGGAGAGGGAAGAAGACTCAAGAGGAATTATAAAACAGAAATACATTATTTTAGATACAAAATTGGCAAAGACTGATTATAGCAAAGGGTCCTTAGACTGAAGTGACTTACGTCTGCTAGAAAGAGATGTGCTCAGAAGATAGAAAGCTGAATTCAACAAGAATTGAGAGAATATGAAAGCACTGTATGATGAGAGACTGGATTATCAGAATTAAGCAGGCATGAAAATAGTTGCTTTTTCTTTTAAGCAAGTTTATTATTCTCTTTATGCCCCATTTTTCTCCTTTGTAAAAGGTTGTTATGAACACTGAATAAGAGAATCCATGTACCCCTCCAGAGTCCAGCATGTGGTAAGTGGGGCTTCTTGCCACATGAGATCAAAAGAGAAATGGCATCTGTTTCGGGAAGTTCTGCCCAATCACTCTCAGAAGGTAGGATCAGCATCAGTAGAAAGTCATAACCGAGAGACAGAAGACTTGAGTGCAGTGATTTCTGATGTCTCATTACCACAGAATGGAGCCACATCAGAATCTCCCCGGCAGCAATGCAAGCGGTAGAGCTAAAGGTGGCATAGGAGCGCTTCTGAGAGGGAAGGTGGAGGTTGCCAGTCGACCCTGGTGACAGAGAGGCTGCACTTGCACAACTGAAGGTCCTCACCACACATCCCAGGGGAAACAAGGGACCAGGGGCCCTGATTAACCCACCAGGGCGGACACTGCCTCCTGCCTTTCCCTGCAGGCTGATTGTCCGGTGATCTTAGCTGTTGAGAGTGGACTCTGTGCCTCTGAAGGAAGAATGCTCTTTTCTTTGAGGGTATTTCTGGGAAGAGCAAACTTTGAGGGTCAGCAATTTCGATCTTTGGGCAGTTTGTGTTCATAGATAGGATTTGAGTTCCATTGATATAATGTATAAATACACATAGAAGAGTATATATCCTTCAGATCTGAAAAATACGTGATACCTTCTTGTGTGTATCATGCACACTCCAGCGATATATATAATCATTTATATCCACATACAATCACCCTTCACTACCCACAGAGGACTGATTCCAGGACCCCTGTGGACACCAAACTCCCAGATGCTCCAGCCCCTGATATAAAAAGGCATAGTGTTGCATAGAACTTGTACACGGCCTCCCTTTTTGAAGGGAATTTCAAAAAGGTCATAGAAAATGGATTTCAAAAGATAAGCTTGTTTTCATGCCCAAAATTTTGAAGTCTGTGAATCTTGTTTTCATAATGCACATTTTCTCTGAACTTTTCTTGAAGATCTTTCATACTTTAAATCATCTCTATGAGTTATGATACCTCATACAATGCAAATGCTATGTAAACAGTTGTTATACTGGATTGTTTAGGGAGTAATGACAAGAAGAAAGTCTGTACGTGTTCAGTACAGGTACAGTTTTTTTTTTTTTTAAATATTCTGGAATCCTAGTTGGTTGAATCTGTAGCTGTTGGACCTGCAGCACCAACTATCTACATTCATCATAGGTCTCTCTGGAATCCCAATGTTGCATTCAATACTGCTCTTTTTTTTTTTTTTTTAATTTTTATTTTTGACAGGCAGAGTGGACAGTGAGAGAGAGAGACAGAGAGAGAAAGGTCTTCCTTTGCCGTTGGTTCACTCTCCAATGGCCGCCGCTGCAGCCGGCGCACCGCGCTGATCCGATGGCAGGAGCCAGGAGCCAGGTGCTTTTCCTGGTCTCCCATGGGGTGCAGGGCCCAAGCACCTGGGCCATCCTCCACTGCACTCCCTGGCCATAGCAGAGAGCTGGCCTGGAAGAGGGGCAACCGGGACAGAATCCGGCGCCCCGACCGGGACTAGAACCCGGTGTGCCGGCGCCGCAAGGTGGAGGATTAGCCTATTGAGCCACGGCGCCGGCTAATACTGCTCTTTCTATAAGTGAATAAAAGGTTTTTATTTGCAAGCAGATTGACACAGAGAGATGGAGGGACAGAGAGAGAAAGAGAGTTTCATCTACAGGCTCACTCCCCAAATGGCCTCAATGGATGCAGGGTTGGGCCCATCCAAAGGCAGGAACCTGGAGCTCCATCTGGGTTTCCCACATGGGTGGCCAGGGCCCAAGTACTTGGGCCATCTTCCTCCACTTCCTAGGTGCAACAGCAGGGAACTGGACTGGAAGCAGAGCAGCCAGGACTCAAACCAGCACTCCCATGCCTGGTCACAAATGGTGACGACCGTCTGTGCCACAATGCCAAACCCTCATGTCTTTTAGCTTTTACTATAAAGTAACTCACACAATAGAGGAAGAAAAGTTTTTCTGAAAAATGTCAACAAAACATTCTTCATAAATATGATACCATTGTATTGTGAGAGACTGGAGATTTCAAGCATGATGCGTTGAAATAGAATCCCCTCTGGGAGCTTGATGTCTGGGTCAGCATTTCCTGTACTGTTTAGAAGAGTGATAATTCTTTTTTTTAAACTTTTATTTAGTAAATATACTTTTCCAAAGTACAGTTTATGGATTACAATAGCTTTTTCCCCCAATAACTTCCCTCCCACCAGCACCCCTCCCATCTCCCGCTCCCTCTCCCATTCCATTCACATCAAGATTCATTTTCAATTCTCTTTATATACAGAAGACCTATATAGTATATATTAAGTAAATATTTCATCAGTTTGCACCACACAGAAAAACAAAGTGTAAAATACTGTTTGAGAACTAATTATAGCATTAATTCACATTGGACAACACATTAAGGACAGAGATCCCACATGAGGGGTAAGTACACAGTGACTCCTGTTGTTGCCTTAACAATTTGACACTCTTGTTTATGGAGTCAGAAATCTCCCTAGGCTCTAGTCATGAGTTGCCAAGGCTATGGAAGCCTCTTGAATATGCTGACTTCGATCATATTTAGACAAGGTCATAGTCAAAGTGGAAGTTCTCTCCTCCCTTCAGAGAAAGGTACCTCCTTCTTTGATGGCCCATTCTTTCTACTGGGATCTCACTCGCAGAGACCTTTCATTTAGGTTGTTTTTCTTTCTTTCTTTCTTTCTTTCTTTCTTTCTTTCTTTCTTTCTTTCTTTCTTTCTTTCTTTCTTTCTTTCTGGCAGTGTCTTGGCTTTCCATGCCTAAAATACTCTCATGGGCTCTTCAGCCAGATCTGAATGCCTTAAGGGCTGATTCTGAGGCCACAATGCTGTTTAGGACATCTGCCATTCTATGAGTCTGCTGTGTATCCCACTTCCCATGTTGGATCATTCTCTCCCTTTTTTATTCTATCAGTTAGTATTTGCAGACACTAGTCTTGTTTGTGTGATCTCTTTAACTCTTAGACCTATCAGTGTGATCAATTGTGAACTGAAATTGATCACTTGGACTAGTGAGATGGCATTGGTACATGCCACCTGATGGAATTTATTGGAATCCCCTGGCATGTTTCTAACTCCACCATTTGGGGCAAGTCCAATTGAGCATGTCTCAAATTGTGCATCTCCTCCCTCTCTTATTCCCACTCTTATATTTAACAGGGATCACTTTTCAGTTAAATTTCAACACCTAAGAATAAATGTGTGTTAATTACAGAGTTCAACCAATAGTATTAACTAGAACAACAAAAAAATACTAAAAGGGATAAAGTATTAAATTGTACATCAATTAAAGTATAATTAATTAAGTATTAAATTGTACCCGGTCATTTGCAACAAAATGAAAGAATCTGGAAAACATCATGCTGAGTGAATTAAGCCAGTCCCAAAGGGACAAATATCATATGCTCTCCCTGATCGGTGACAACTTACCAACCACAAAAAAGGAAACCTCTTGAAGTGAAAGGGACACTATGAGAAACAGTGACTTGATCAGCCCTTGTCCTGACTGTTGATGTACAATTTAATACTTTATCCCTTTTAGTATAAGAGTGATAATTCTAATCATTCAATTATTTAATTAGAGTTTTTGTGAGTTTCAAACTGCTTTAAGATTTTAAGATCATTTCCAAGGCAAATAGACTATTTAAAGCAATTTCCTTTTCTTTTCCCATAGAAATTCTTTCAGACATGAGAGTTTTGTTGAAGAAAGGCAATGAGCAGACACATGAAGGGCCCTTAGCAAGGCACAGTGGGTTAAACCTCTGCTTGCAACACTGGTTCGAGTCCTGGCTGCTCCACTTCCAATCCAACTCCCTGCTAATGCTCCTGGAAAAGCAACAGAAGATAGCCCAAGTACGTGGGTCCCTGCTACCCATCTAGGAGACATGGATGGAGTTCTGGGTTCCTTGCTTTGGCCTGGGCCAGACCTGGCTGTTGCAGGCATTAGGGAAGTAAACAAGTGAGTAGAAGATCTTTCTCTCTGTCCCTCTCCCTTTCAAATAAATTGTAAAAAAAGAAAAGTCACATTAAGGGATCAAATGAGCAATCCATTTCCGAACAGCTCATTAGACAATTAAGTGAGTGCTGCTGAGGTCCAGAGAAAGTGATGTACAGGATGAGGAAGGTTAAGTCCCCAATGTCAGCTCATTCATTTAAGAAACCTAAATTGAACAACAGCCCTCTGCTTAATTAATAATGGGAAACTCACAATTGGTGGATTTTACTTATGCCGGCTGCAATGGGTTATTGGCAATTCAGCTGTAGGCAAGTTCTAAAGTTAGACATTATTCACTCCCCAGTCTCTTTCTAAAACTGTTTTGGAACTGCTGTAAATAGTCAGACACCATTCCTGTATAGCACCATTACGAGTTGTTTTTATTCTTGGCACTTCTCACACCAAATGTGTAGGTGTTTCCCATGCCCCCATACTAACCAACTTTCTGATTTTTTTTTTTTTTTACAGCAGCTGGGGTTTTTTCTTGATTCTGACGCTGGTCACCGGGAGTTAGAGTAGATCTCACAGACTGTGCCCATTTTCCATGCTTGTTGCAAGGTTGTAGTGCCTACACTTTTGACTTGGCTACAAAGATAAGGGTTCCCACCATCTCATTCTCAGGTTTGGGCCCTTCCTGGAGGGCCTCATGGGACTCAAGGAAAGACTTTGTGAGTCCTGAGAACCACCAATTTACTATAAACTTTTTTTTTTCAAGGATCAGGTGAACAGCCAGCTAGAAAGGCTGATAGGGTGAGGTCTGGGAGGGTCCCGAGCACAGTAGCTGTCTGTCTGCATGGAGTTAGGGTGCACCATTCTCCCACCAAGTGGATGTGTTCACCAACTCAGGAAGTCTGGGCTGAGTGATATTTTGGGGCAGTTTCATACAGGGGCATAATGCACTGAGACATTGATCTTTGGCGATTGTGCTCCATCTCTGGCTCTGCTCCTGCTCCCCGGGATTGAGGCTGGAAGCTCAAGCTTCTGTCCAGGCCTTGGTCTTTCTGGTGACCTGTCCCTATTCTGAAACTATCCAAAGGTCCACAGCCACCAGCCATCCCATCCCATCTCACACTCATATCTCTGGAGATTTCCAAGGGTTTTCAGAGCAGTGTGCAAGGAACAAGGGGCCAAGACTAGATGATTATTTCGTATTATGTCACAAGCAGACATTAGTGTGCTATCTGCTCCTGCCACCTTTGGCTCTAAGCTCTGTGACTATTAGGATCATTTTGTTGTTATTATTATGATGATGATGATTACTATTATTGTTAGGGTCATGGTGATTAATATCAATGCCTCATCAGAGCCTGGCACACGTTAGTTGTGCAATAATTTTTGGTTAGTGTTTGAGCGTATGGATGATTCTATTACACCTGTTATTTAAAAGCTGTCTACTATTTAGGATGTGGCTATAATGTTATTTTTTACTTCATTGAAAAAATGTTGTCAAGCTCTTATTTCCAGATTTATCCATGGTCCAAAAAAAATACCTAATCTAATTTGATCACTAATAAGTACTTTCCTGTAGGTGTTACTGTGTCTCCTTGCATGTGTTTGGCTATTTGGAAAGCTTTCTGTCATAATTCTGGTGGACATGAGGAGGTCCTCCGGTGCACCTGTATTATTTATTTAATAAAAGACCAGATGTGCTCAGATAGTTGAAAGAATATGTATTCTTCTACCAGATGTCCCTCTATTAAATCACCAGTTCAAGGTAATAAATATGCTGCTGTTGTATGTTCACTTTCATTAAAATCTATCTCTAGGCAATCCATCTTTATTAATTGTAGGTTTTGTCCCCTGAAAATGGCCAAAATATTCAGCCAAGAAATTCAGACTCCCTGCTGACAGTGCAATTATGCTCATTGTCCAGTAACTCTTTTGAAGGCAGTCTTCCTTCACCTTGCAGTGGAATAATGATTTTTGTCTTTGTATCTTTATCATTTTTAATATTTATTCTATTTATTACTGTGATATTAATTTAAATTCATTATAGTAATTTTGAAAAATAAAACATAAAGAAAAATTTTAAAAGTCATACCCAACAGCAGTAATATTTAAAAGTTCATTCATCTTACTTATTTGAAAGACAGAGTGACAGAGACAGAGAGAGAGAGATTGAGAGTGAGAGAGATCTTCCATCTACTGGTTCACTCCACAGATGCCTGTAACAGCTAGGGCTGGGCCAGGCCCAAGCCAGGAGCCTGGTATTCCATACACGTTTCCCACATGGGTCGCAAGAACCCAAGTACTTGAGCCGTGACCTGCTGCCACTCAGGGTGCGCAATAGCAGGTAACTGGGTCTGAAGCAGAGACAAGACTCAGTCCCAGGAACTCTAATATGTGATGTGTGTGTCCCAAGTTGCAGCATAACCCACTGAGCCACAATGACTGCCCAGAGAAGCATTTTATATACTTTTATACCTCATTTTTTCTATGCATTTAAAGCGGTCTCTCTTAAGAGTTTTCTGTTCAGCATTTCATTCAGTCAAATGACCAAGGACTTATTGGAGAATGCTAAAAATCATTTACTGAAGTTAAATCCATAAACCATGAAATTCTTTTGTCTTATACCTGTTTTAAATTTTTCAGGGGCTGGCATCATGATACAGCAGGTTAAGCCACCACCTGCAACTCCAGCATCCCATATGAGCATCAGTTGGAGTCGCGGCTGCTCCACTTCTGATGTAGCTCTCTGCTAATGCAGCTGGTAAGGCAGCGGAAGATGGCCCGAGTACTTGGGTCCCTGCCACCCATGTGAAAGACCCAGATGGAGCTCCAGACTCCTGGCTTTAGCCAGACCTAGCCCTTGGGCATTGCAGCCATTTGAAGAGTTTCTGTCTCTGTCTCTGTAGCTCTACCTTTGAAATAAATAAATAAATAAATCTTAATTTCTTTTCTTCAAAGTTAGTTTTCAGAGTCACCCAGTGAATAATAGCTTTAATGCTTCGATTGTGCCTTAGAAAACATGCAAAGCAATCATCTGAGTAAAATTTGACTTTATGATTGTGCAGGTTGCTGTGTGTTAATAAGTTCCTTGGCTTTTATGAAGGTGGCCAGTCCTAGTCTAGCTCCACTGTTTCTGAAGATTGCAAGTCTTAGTCAACTGTCAACGCTCAATAGGCTCCTTCCAAAAACCTACTGGAAGGATGCCCTCAGCTCTTTGTCTCCGATATGTACCAGTTCTTGACTGTAAAAATGACACAGATCACCTTATGTGCTAGATATTCTAAAATATACCTCTGAACCATGTCAGATCATTAGAGAGCTTGTTATCTGTTCTGTGTTGGCTCTTACAAAATTGAATTTACTGAAATCAAGATTATTTGCTGCCATCAGAGTGTGAGAACTGTTATAAAGATAAGCACTCTATGAAAGCCCATCATTACATGCAATGTAATGACCCTGGGAGCATTGTTCCTTACATAACCACGTTGTCTTTATAAAGGCCTCAGAAATATTCCCATCTCTTAACAACTGTTTTTGTGAGGTCTATAAATTGTTTAACTGGAAGGGGTACTTTTCTAGGCTGGATACTAGAAGCTTAGCACAAAACAGTTTTGGCATCTCCATTGTCTGTTTCTGTATTAGAAATGATGCCAGTCATTGTCTTAATATAATTTAGTCTAACCTCTGGACATCACTCTGCTTCATTTCATACTCACACTCTTATTTTTCCTTACTTCAGTTCATGTCACTTGGTGTTGTGGTACACCTTTTATTATGAACATTTTGTATGTTTTCTTTAAAGCCTTTTTGAAGGGAGATTTTTAAGTAAACAAATAAAATAATCTAAGCCTTGATTTCTGTATTAGATTTTCTGCTTTTAAAATGACATTTATGCGGCCGGCGCCACGGCTCACTAGGCTAATCCTCCACCTTGCGGCGCCGGCACACTGGGTTCTAGTCCCAGTCGGGGCGCCAGATTCTGTCCCGGTTGCCCCTCTTCCAGGCCAGCTCTCTGCTGTGGCCAGGGAGTGCAGTGGAGGATGGCCCAAGTGCTTGGGTCCTGCACCCCATGGGAGACCAGGAGAAGTACCTGGCTCCTGACATCGGATCAGCGCGATGCACTGGCCGCAGGGCGCCGGCCGTGGCGGCCATTGGAGGGTGAACCAACGACAAAAGGAAGACCTTTCTCTTTGTCTCTCTCTCTCACTATCCACTTTGCCTGTAAAAAAAAAAAAAAAAAAAAGACATTTATGCAATCTGAAATCAATAACTTCAGGAATTTGGCTTGGGAGTGCTGATTTTTAGCTTTATTCATTGCTTTTTTGATGTACCCTTTTAAGGAAGGATTTTTACAGAACAGATTTCAGTTTTGTAATCCCAATGGAGAGAGCTGAAATTTATTGTCTTGGTAAATGTTCGCACATGACCACCACCACCACCACTCACAAATAACATAATCTTAGAGTTTGAAGGGAGCTCTATGCATAAAAAACTGGAATGCAAATTTTAGGGCCCAGGTGATTTGACTAAGTTACATTGGTTTTTGGCAAGGCCAACGTTTGAAACTAGGTCATTTGATTTCAGTTTGCTCCATTTTTAATCATTTCATTTACCAGTAAGTATCAGTTCCATTCCAGAAAAATTTCATGAGCATTTATATAAGGGTACATAAAATTTCATGGAATTAAATGTTTATTCATTTTTGAAATACATGCATAGCTTTTTTTTTTTTAAAGATTTATTTATTTTTTATTTCCTTGAAAGGTAGAGTTACAGAGAGAAAGGTCTTCCACCTGCTGGTTCACTCCCCAAATGGCCACAAGTGCTGGAAATGGGCCAATCTGAAATCAGGAGCCAGGAGCTTCTTTGGGATCTCCCATGTGGGTGCAGAGGCCCAAGCACTTGGGTCATCTTCCCCTGCTTTCCCAGACCATTGGAAGCAAGCTGTATCAGAAGTGGAGCAGCTGAGACTCAAACCTGTGCCCACATGGGATGCCTGCAAGGCAGGCAGACAGAGGCTTAACCTGCTATGCCACAGTGCTGGCCCCTACACAATATGCATTTCCTATGAACTTTTTGAAGATTCCTTGTATAACACACATTGTATAATGGTGGCATGGAGTGCTTTGGGATCTTGAAACTATAGATCATATCTATTCGAGGGGGAAGGAATGATCACAGTCAGGTGGGAGCCCACGTGTGCTTTATTTGTTCAATTATTTGTTAAAAGGTTTATTTATGTACTTGAAAGGCAGCGTTTAGAGAGAGAGAGGGAGAGACAGAAAGATTTTCCACTATTGATTCCCAAATGGCTGTGCCCTGATGGAAGCCAGGATTTAAGAACTCCAGTTAGGTCTCCTCTGTTTCTGGCAGGGACCCAAGCACTTGGGCCATCTTGCACTGCCTTCCTAGGTGCACTGGCAGGGAGCTGGATGGGAAGTGGAGCAGCCAGGACTTCACTGGCACTCATATGGGATGCCAGTGACATAGACAGCTGCCCTCTGCCCCTGGCTCTGTCCTCCCATGTGTGTTTTAACCTGTCAGTAGTTTTCTGATTGGCAGAAGCTGAAGATGTGAAATAGGGCAGGAAGATAGTGAAGTAAGAGTGAGACCCTGTGACACGGCCTGAGCAGAAGGCACCCAGCACATCTGAGCAAAGAACATGGGAAATGAGCAACAAATGTTTGGCTGGTGGATGTCATTTGATCATCGATAAATGAAAATGGCAAAATGCTAAGAAAGAATCTGTGTTTCTGACATTTTACTGTGCATGTGAATCATATCTTTAAAGGGCTACTTCCCATTCAGGCCTGGGATGGGGCTTCTGAGCTTTAGCATCTGTAACATGCTCTCCACTCCTCCCAGAACCGCTGGTCAGTAGCAAGGTTCCATGTTCTAATTAGTAGTCATGGCATCTGTCCATGCTGTGCCAAGGAGTGCTTCTTGAAATCCTTTTTCCAGATCACTAAGGTCTGTGGGGCTGGGAGTAATTATTCTGCAAATAAATGGATTTGTAATTTGTTTTAGTCATGGGATGTATATGCCTAGGATTTTACTTGAAAAAGTGGGGTGAGTTGCAAACACAGCTTGCAAACCAATTATTTTGGTCTCAGGAAGCCTTTAAAAATTCAGAAATGAAAAAACAAGGCTAAGTATTCTGAGAAGACAGATCTTGTGCCATAAGTGGGGTGGATCTGAGAGTCTCCGACTGGAGTCTGGGACACACTTGTCATGCATTACAGGGCTGCTGGTGACTTTGGATAGGACCATGCAAATGGAATTGAAAAGCAGGGCTTGATTGGAGAAATATGAGCAGAACTAGGTAGCTTATTAGATATAAGATATCAAATGAAAATAAGGAGTCTGAGTTATTTTGAGGATTTTAACTTAAATAAAGAAGTTTTGAATTTTATCCAGAACCTGATTATGGTGAACATTAATTTCTCTGATATCCAGCGTTTTCACACAACTTCTGGGAGCAGGTGCATCCTCAGACCTGCTTCTACATCCTCCCTCCATACCTCATTATAACAGGGAAAGCTGTAGTTCCTTCTCTGCTCTTCCAAAGTCCTTCTTACAGAACCTCACATGTAATCACACATTTTATTTCTTCTTTTTTTAAAGATTTATTTATTTTTTTGAAAGGCAGAATTACAGAGAGAGAGAGAGAGAGAGAGAAAGAAAATCATCTGTCCACTAGTTTACTCCCCAAGTGGTCAGGGCTGGGCCAGGCCGAAGCCAGAAGCCAGGAGATTCTTCTGTGTCTCCCACATGAGTGCAGGGGCCCAAGGACTTGGGCCATCTTCTGCTGCTTTCCCAGGCCATAGCAGAGAGCTGGATCAGGGTGGAGCAGCTGGGACTCTACCTGGTGCTCATAAGGGATGCTGGCACTGCAGACGTGGCTTAACTTGCTGTGCTAAAGTGCCGACCCCTCTTCCTCGTTTTAAAATTCATATGATTTTGTTCTTAATTTGGTTAAACTCCTCAGATGAAGAGTATCTAATATTACAAGCATGGGGTCTAGCACCTGGCACTTGAAAATGCTATTGGAGTGAATAAACAAAGACACATTTCAATTCCTTATCTGCCCAAGCTCAGGCATACAGGAACACCAGTGCTGAAGGGTCAGTTGCTTCGCATTATTATGAATGGAGGCACTCGGATGTCAATGGGGAGACTGAGGGATGTCAATGGGAAGATGGGCCATTTACAAGTTACATGATCTTGGGTAAGTTATTTAACCTCTCATAAGCTCATAAGCTTATAAAAACTAGCATCTTTCTCTAAAGGCAGTCTTCATCTTGCTAGGTAATGCTGTACATTCTTCCGAACTGCCACACCAGGGATAAAAATGGAAGTAGATTTTGATACTTAAGTGAACCTTGAAAACAACGGCAAAACAACAGCAATTTCAGAAGGATATAATCATCCGCCACTGTTGACATTGGAGAGGAAAAATAGAGACAATTTATTTTTCATCATGACATGAAGGCGCCATCAAAACATGTATAAATCTACTTGGGAATGAAGGAAGACACATTCAGTGTTCTCACCATCCAAATCACCAAATCTGAATGTAATGGGGCAGAAGCTGAAGTCACCTAAAAGCAGTTGCCATGAAAATCTGTAACAATAAAGGTCTGTCAAAATAACTCCTATCCATAGTTAGAAGCAGCTCTTTACCCAAGGTAAGAAACAGAGTTGTGTTATTCCAAGGAGACTTTCTCCCAGAATAAAATATCATAGTGGATATAGAAAGTATAAAATGCTTGTCTTTGAAACTTAACTTGTGGACTTAGAGGCATTCATTTCTTATCACATGGGATGGAACGGTTTTGAAGCCCAGGGTATTTGAAACCCCATTTATATTCAGAATAGTCAGCACTTTTAAGTTTTTAATAGGTACTTTCATTTCTAAAGAGAAAGATTCATATAGAATCCTTCACATAGTTGTCATTATAGAGCTCCCATTGAGTGTTTCAAGAAACAAGTCAGGAGAATCTTTCACATTTTTAGCTAATTGCCTTCGAGATAGCTTGATTTTTCTCTTGCCTCTGCATATACAATTAAGAGATGAAACTTTGAAATGTAAGAAAATCAGGATTCCTCTTAGTTTGTACATAATGCATGTAAAAATAGCATTGTTCAATGACCTTGGTCAGGGACCCTGAGATAGACTCGTGCCAAGGCTTTAATTACTCCCTGATGCTAAATCAAGCTCCTTAGGTTCACTGGAGTGCACCTGCAGCTGATACCATCACAGCTTCTCTCAGTGCTGCCCAGGGAGTGACACAGCTGGGCTAATATCCGTCCTCTGAAATATTATCAGGTGCCTACATCATTCTGTGTTTTTTCAATGGCCCATTTTCACAAGATCTCCAAAGTATTTGATAAAATGTTCTTTTAAAGTATCTTAAATGTTTGGCTATGGTCTGGTTCAGAATTTTGGTGGATTCACATTGCTCACAAGAAAGATTCTAAGCCCAAAACGGCCTTGTCACTTCTCTTTCAGTCTCACTTACATCCTTGCCCTGCAGTTTCTATATTCAGAAGGCAGTGAATCCCCCGCCTGCAGCTTGATTCCAGGTTTCTGAACACATGCTGATGCATCTGTTTTCTTTGCTTGCAAAGACTTTCCTTTTCTGTCCGTGGAACTCCTCTGTGATCCAACTCCAAGGTCACTTCTCCATGAAGGCTGCATGTTCTCTTCCAGAAAGGGTTATTTGCTCCTCTTGCTGTGTCCTCATACATCTTTAAACATGTCTCCAAGATAGCACCCCAGGGCCTGCATTTTCATGATTTACACATTGGGGCAGAAACCATGTTTTCTTTATCTCTTGGTCTCCAGTACATTATATAGAATCATCATACTGTAGCCTATTGGTAAATGCTTTTATAATTAACTGCAATTTCAGATGGATGTTTTCCAAGTTTTTCCAAATTTGAGTGGTAATAATTCTACCTCTGACATCATCATCCAATATACACAAAGTGTTTACCGTGTCCTAGCTACTATTCTAAGGCTTTACATGGGCTGTATTGTAAAAGTGAGCTACTAATGCTTCCTCTCTTTCAATTCTACCATCTTTATACTTATAGTTTCTCTCACCAGTATCTTTTAAATAATATTTCTACATATTTTACTCTATTACCAAATAAGTTTTTTTCACCAATGTGTTCTTTGATTTGTGTGTATGTATATTTGTGTATATACATATGTCTTTGTACATGCATGAGAGTACTTCTAAAACTTCTTGGAAAGTGGAGTTAAAAGATAAATTTAGGGGTCAGCATTTGGCATAGCAGTTAAGAAGCCACTTGGGATGCCAGCACCCCATATTGGAATGCCTGGGTTCAAGACCCCCAAATCCTGCTCCCAGCTTCCTACTGATGTGCATCCTGGGAGGCTGGTGGTGATCGCTCAAGTATTTAGTCCCTGCCACCCGCATGGGAAACTCAAATTGAGTTCCTGGCTCCTTGCTTCAGCTTAACCCATCCAAGTGGTTGTGAGTATTTGGGAGTGAGCGAGCAGATGGAAGATGTCTGTGTCTCTCTTTCAGATAAAAATAAACAAACAAATAAATAAATATATTTAAAAAGATACATTTATTCTGGTAACAAAAAACCTTGGAAATCAATGTATAAATATTTCATTACATGTTTGTCCATGAACATTTTGAAGATGCCACATACATACACGTAATTACTAAAGATGTGTGTAATTATCAACCTAAGTTTCCTCTGGTCAATACTATTATGCCTTAGGTCCCTTTGACGTCATTTTTACATTTGATGGTTAATCTTGAACTTTTATGAAAATAGAAAATTCACTTCCAAAATTGAAAATAGTGACATTGTTAATTCCTTTATTAATTTGCAAACATTTGTGTTTTCTTATTTATAATTTCTTTTTTACATTTCATAAGTTCATTATTTCTTTTTAGTTCAAAATTTAACCTTTTTTAAAATTTGACAGATAGAGTCAAATGGCCGCTATGGCCAGAACTATGCCGATCCGAAGCCAGGAACCAGGTGCTTCCTCCTGGTCTCCCATGCGGGTGCAGAGACCCAAGCACTTGGGCCATCCTCCACTGCCTTCCCCCAGCCACAGCAGAGAGCTGGACTGGAAGAGGAGCAACCGGGACTAGAACCTGGCGTCCATATGGGATGCCGGAGCTGCAGGTAGAGGATTAACCAAGTGAGCCACGGCACCGGCCCCAAAAGTTAACCATTTTTAGCATTTTATCACATTTACTTCAAATGCAGACATTATATGCATACACATGGATAGTATTCTTTTCTTGAAAACATATTAATATCACAAAGTGAGGGATTCATGACAATTCATGTTGTAAAAGAGTATATTGTCATGTATGTAGTATGATTCAGTGGGCAATATTTATGACTATATACCAAATGATATGACATCCATACATGTTTTATACTCTATATATAATAACTTCCAGAAATAAGAGAAAACGTGATGTTTGTCTTTCAGGGCTGGCTTATTCCACTGCAAAAAATTTGTATTGGATAGCAGGATACACAATGAGTATTTATGGTCTCCATCTACCTGAACCCTGTGGTTTAGGACAGGGAGTAACGGCTAGGGCTAGAAAAGATTTAAGAGAAAGCACATCTTCGCCTGAGGGTTTGTCCCAGTATGAGAACCATGCTTCTTGATTTCTAGAATGGTCAGGTTCAAACATAAAGTTGTGAGCTAGGACATCTCTAACAATAGCCCATGGATTCTTCAATGTTCATTGTCTTTATTATTTGCTTACTTAAAGTCATTTCATAAACACATAGTCACACTTCCCTTCAAGAGCACAAAAGAAATAGTACAGAAAGGAAGTGTACTGACACTGGTTTTATAACTTGAAAATTTGCTCTTACCATAGGGCTGGTTCTAGACTTCCTAATCCTAGAAATGCAATAGGATCAGCTCAATCCAAGAGGCCTTGGGATGAGACAACCATACTATAGACAACTGAGGAAATTTTTCAAAGTCAAGTCATTTAGCACTAAATGTAATAATGTTTGATCTATGATAGTTAGAAAATTGTAATTATGGCCTCTGGTGCTATTTTCAGTCTAACCCTATCCAAACTTTGGTACACACGGGTGTGTCTATGTTGTCTTTACCCTTGAAATGCTTCCACCGCGGTCTCCCCTGCTTTTCCCCTTCACTCTGCCGGCCCTTTCCAGGACGCACACCTCTCCCTCAGGCCTTTACTCCCTCAGTCCCCTGCCACTTAGAAGCTATTTTCCACCAAGACCGCTAACTCCAGAGGCCGGCCTTTTATAAACAAACGGCAAAAAATGAAGGTGCTTCAGGAAGTTCATGGGATATGTACATTATGTAAAAACTAGGCATGGATGTCAAACATTTTTGGACCAAGAATAAGATAAGTATCTTTTAATTTCATTTTTCTACAGTCTTTTTGAAGTACCCATGTACATCAGAATCCAAAGACTATTCTAGCACACCAAGTTCCAACCTGAATTTCCTCTCCTCTTTCTAGCAGGGTCCCACACTGGAAACACAGTTTCTGATGGTCATTACTAGAATTCCAGAACTCCTGAGCACTTTTGCTAAAACGGTCTGCTCTCAGGGAGAACTCCGTGGAAGCCCTGAGGAGACTTCTGGGGGAGAACACAAGACACGTTTACGCTATGGGTTAGTTGGGTTTGGCAGTGTTGCCTGGCAAGAAGCTCCCTGTGGGTGGACAGGTATGGTTGAAGGACCCTCAAGCACAAGGGTGCATCCTGGAATGATCCAGGCCCCTGAGCGTGACTGCGGTGTGTGCTGGGCCACACAGGACCACCTCACCATGCAGGAAGGAGAGGCCCAGAGACTGTTCAGGGCCTCTGTCTTCTCCTTGCTGCGGGAAACAGGGGCCCTGCCTCCTGGCTTTCTCCTGGGACAAAGGGCTGCTATGAGAAATACTTGAGGCTTAGGACTCCCAGAAGTACATGCAGTCAACTAAATGCCTTGCTCTATAGTAACTACAGTGTTTTCATGAAGGTAAGGAATGAAAAACCTAAAAGAAAAATACAAGGAATCTTTGAGTAAATGTCAGCTTCCACTTGTGCCTTCTTTCACTTTTGCCATCCTCGGAAACTCAGATCAGAGAAACCTGCAGGATCCGCTGGCCCCTGAAAGGCACAGGTCTCCTCTGGATGTCTCCTAGTTGCACGGGCACATGGTGCTCACAGACCAATGGTGGCCTCAAAGAGGTAGCGTCGGGGCCCACAGGGGTAGATAACTGCTGTGTGTGGGTGGGCAGGGGAGGGGGCAATAGTGGTCACACCCACTGCCCCAGAGGTCCTGCCTTGCTAGGGCCACGGAACTGAAATGGCCTGCAGAACAGCTGGAGACCCCTGTGTGGTCTTGGAGGGAGCTCAGTTCTGAGAGCAGGTGCAAGAGTCTTTGGTGATCCCCGGAGGTACTTCAGCAGGACAGGAAGGGTCTGGCAGCATCCTAACTTCCTCAGCAAGCAGGTGTGCTGGAGCCAGGAGTATTCAGCCTCTAACAAGGAGGGTGTCGTCAGGTGAGAGAAAGAGTGGGTTCTTAGCCTTCTCTGGAGTTTTGTGTGGGATCTATGAGTTGCTGGTGCTGAGAATCTGAGAAGCACCATGGTCCACGTAGGAGCTTTGAGAAGCCACCTTTGTGATTCTAAGCACCCCTCTTCTCTCTCTCTTTCTCTCCCCCCCCCACTCACACACATACACACACACACACACACACACACAGCAAGAGCCATTTGTATCAAGAGGGAAAAGAGGGAAGAGCCCTAAGTGACACAAATCAGAGACGATTTCCCCCCTTTTCCTCCTAAGGAATCCCTGGGATTGTTACAGATCTGGGTGGTGCTAGTGATGGGATGGACAAAAACAGGAGGGAACTTGATAGGTCGTTAGTGATAGGGCGAGGGGTGTGAGTTGTTATTAATCCTGTGAGCGGAGCTCGAGACATCACCTTCCCTAACCCCCACAGTGTTGACATGCCTCAGTCTGTATCTGTGCTGTGCTATTCTGATCACCACTAAGGGAGAGGTGTTGGGGAGTGCCCTCTGCGATGATGGAATTGATGTCTAAATGCTCTGTTGCCCACCTTGCCTCACGTACTGTTCTTGAAAGCTGTGTTGTGGTGCAGCAGGTTAAGCCACCGCTTGCAATATTAGCATTCCATACCTGAGCACCACTTTGAGTCCTGGCTGCTCTGCTTCTGATCCAGCTCTCTACTAATGCACCTGGGAAGGCAGCAGAAGATGGCCCAAGTGGGAGAGCAGGATGGAGTTCCAGGCTTCTGGCTTTGGCCTGGCCCAGTCCTGGTCATTGTGGTCATTTGGGTAAGATTTCTCTCTCGCTCCCCCCACCCTGTCTCTCTGTGTGTGTGTGTTTCCTTCTCTCTCTCTGTCACTCTGACTTTCAAACAAATAAATCCTCAAAAAATATGAGGTGTCTTCAAAATGCTATGGGAAATACATATTATAAAAAAAAAACCTGTGGATGCATTTCAAGAATTTGTTTGCTCCGAAAGTAAACTCATCTTTTAATTTCTTTTTTTTTTTTTCAATGAGATTTTGAAGTTACCTGGAAGAAGCCAGTTAGAAAGACAATTAGGGTAAAGGGAGTCAGGAAACCTGGATTTCAGTTCGTAGTGGTGCCTTTAGGTCAGTGAGTGAGATTTCAGGCTCCATGGAGAGGCAGTGCGCCGTGTGAATACAGTGCTCACCAGATGGGACTTGAATGTAGCATGGGAGAGATGCGCACCCACCTTGTTGATCCTGTCATTTAGAACACAGCCTTGACTTTCTGCCCACATTTGTATGGGCAAGAAAAATCAACTGGTAGGTGACAGTAATTGGTGAATCATGGTCTTCTTTTATGTCTGGATGTAAAGAGTACTTGAACTTGGGGGAACTTAGAGGAGAGAAAGCAGATACCTTGACAAACAGTGAAACTGCTCCCATTCCCTTGGAATTAGCAATCCGTGATGGGAATAGCTCAGCCCCAAAGAGCTGTATTCATTCCTTGAAAGTTTTCTTGGCCAGAAACAACTGTGATTTGCCAACATTTTTCCAGAATTACTAATAAAAATTACTATTTTTCTGTATCTATAATTATAGACTCCTTATAAATATTGCCTCTACTAGTTACAGCATTTTGTTTAATCACTGATCATCCAAGACTAAGAAAGACTAAAGAAATTTTTCAAATTTACATTACTTATCAATAATAATACAAATGGATTACAACTCAGGTCAAAGAGTGATATGCCTGACTTTTTCTGCTCTCATGTGGTAGCTTTTACACAATGGAGCTATCTAGCAACCTCAAATATTTTCTCCTTTTGAGTTTTCTTATTTTGCTTTAGAAGAAGGACTTGGTAAATTCCAGTTTATTCCAGCATATAGAGACAGCACAAGTAACTCATGTAGTTAAAACAAAAATCTGTAATTGGTCAATTCCTTCAACTTTCCACCTACTTAATCATTCTTCAAAGAAAGTTTACCAGTTTAATTTGATTTCTATCTATTATTCCTGTTGTAATATGAATGAAATAGACCAAATTTAGCTACAGGAAATAGAAGACATAACATATTTGCATAATCCTTCTATAACACAACCCAGATAAATAAAAAAATGCTTCTGGAGCTGAAGTGTAAATTCTATAATTACTGGAAAGAAATGTTTATAAATTTCTGAAAACTGGAACTGCAAAAACATAGAATGTCCATCATGTATCTCTTTTAAAAAGCAATACTGCAGGTAAGTGATTCAAAGTAAAGCATGCCAATGTTTTTCCTTGAGTATAAAATCTCAGCACTTTAGGCAAAGATTTCTGAAACAACAGTGCAACCAGAATGTTGATGAACAACCTGAGATTTGTGGTCGGCACTTTCCCTGCAATTTGCTGAACTGCTGTGTTCAGAAAGACATCATCAATTTGTTTTAACTAGATTTACTCTCCCATCTTCTCTCCTCCTGGTTTTCACAGCTGATGCTTCAAAAAGAAGAGGATTTGTGAAAATAGGAAAATAGGGCTATCTTCTTAGACAGCTCTGTTCATGCAGAGTCACCTGTTTACCTGCTTGGGGTGGAAGAGCAGGGAGAATGCTAATGCTGGCTCAGGTTTAGGGATACAAGCAAGCACCTTCAACTTTCCAGTTGACATTAAAGGCCTTATTATATTCTGTTTTCATAGTAAAAGAGGGACGAGGAATGACGCTGTTTAGTCACGTTCTTTGGGGTAATAGATTGGCTTTTCCTTCATAGTTACAAATTTCCTCCTGTTTGTTGAAGGAGTGCCACAGTTTGAATCTGGTTTGTCTCTCAAAGTTTCATATGTTGGAGGTTTGGGTCCCAAGGTTGTGCTATTGGGACAGTTAAGAGATGAGCCTAGTGGGAGTTCCTTAGGTCACGAGAACATTGCCCTCCAAAAGGATTCAGGGAGCTCTCGTGCAACACCTTGGTGGTTCTCGTGAGAGGGCTACTGTAAAAACCGGAGCCTGACCCCTGGATAGCTCTCTGACTCTGTTCTAGATGTGATCTCCCCCTCCCATATGTACTCCAGCCATCACCTCTGCCAAGATGTGTCCTAGCTGAGAGGACCCTCAACGGAGCTGAGCCAGTGCCAGCGCCACACCCTTGATCCTCCCAAACTGACAGCTACATATACTTCTTTTCTTCCTAAGTAACTCCCCTTGGGTATTTCATCGTGGTAACGGAAAAGCTGACTCACACAAGGAGTCAATTTTTGGAGCTTTATCTTACATGTCCGTCTCTTCCCCTAGATTGACAGAATCATTCTCCTTTCTGTATCTCTCATATCCAGTGCAGAGGTTCACATGAAATTGTCACAGTATTTTTTTTAAATCAATTATACTAATGAAATGGAGTAAGATTTCACCAAAAGCATTTAGCCATTTATCTTTCCTTCTGAAGTCTTCCTCATCTCAATTAGTGACAAAGGCATCTCGGTCAGGACAACTTAGGAATAAATGACTTCTCCTCCCACCCTTACTGTGAAACTCAACTCTCCTTCACTTAGATTCTTGGAATCTCTTGCAGACTTGAAAGTCCACTCATTTACTCTTGACACAAAGCTGACCTCAGAATCCCAGCCTTCCCTCTCCTTGTTTGTCTTCTAGAATTGTTAATGCAGTAGGTATCTACCATACCTAGCATCACCCACGAAGATTTTTTTGAAGTTATTATTTTGTGGATTCTGTTTCTAATAAATGGCTCCTCCTCCATTGGGTACTGATTTTTATTTTTTAAAGATTTATTTTATTATTTGTTTAAAAGTCAGAGTTACACAGAGAGAGGAGAGGCAGAGAAAAAGAGAGAGAGAGAGAGAGAGAGAGAGGTCTTCCATCCTACAGTTCACTCCCTAAGTGGCCACAACGGCTGAAGCTGCTCCCATCCAAAGCCAGGAGCCAGGAGCTTCTTCCGGGTCTCCCATGTGGGTGCGGGGGCCCCATGCAGGACTTGGGCCATCTTCTACTGCTTTCCCAGGCCATAGCAGAGAGCTGGATCGGAAGTGGAGCAGCTGGGTCTCTAACTGGCATCCATATGGGATGCCAGTGCTTCAGGCCAGGGTGTTACCCTGCTGCTCCACAGTGCTGGCCCCAGGTCCTGATGTTTTTTGAAAACAGTGAGCAATCCACATTGGCCCAGGTGAAATACAGCCTCTGACTTATGATGATTCTCCTTACAGTTCTTTACAACTGTGCAAGAGCCACCTATATTCAGCAGACACTGCACTGGGGAGATGCATTTGGATATTTCTAAGCTAGCACTGTGCAATATGATTCTCTCTTGGATTCAGGGCACCGATAGCAGATACAGCTCTAAGTCAGCACCATATTTATGAGAAGCAACCTACATTCTGCAGTATGCTGGGTGCCAATGTTTTTTGGATGTTATGTTTTGAGTTTTTGCATCTCATCATGTCTACAAAATTCCCATCTATGTGTATGTGAGGTATCCAAAACTATTATACGGCAGGTTCTCTGTTGGATTATTTTGTCCAATTGTAAGCTCACGTAAGTATTCTAAGCATATTTAAAGTAGGCTAGACTAAGCTAGAATGGTAGGCAGCTTGGTGTGGTAAGTGCATTTTCAACTTACGATAGATTTGTTGGGATGTAATTCTCTTGTAAGTTGAGCATCTGTTTACGTAAAACTTACTTGTATGCATGGATTCCTTATTTTTATGTATTTAAAAAGTCATCAGTCTACCATTCCAAGAATCTATGCACTGAAAGAGATCTTTGCTTCTGCCTGTTTCAAAGACGATCAACATGTGGAATGCAGTCTGGTCATCATGTGAAATCCTGCCAATCCCTTCCCCATAAGGATGCATGTTTTTTTACACCCGGAGACAGAAGAGGATATTCATTCTGCAGTCCTATTCCTCTTGGGACACAAAAGTTAAGAGCCGTGAACACCTTATTTTAGCAGTTTAAAAGCAAGGCAGAAATTTCATGATAGAGGTCAGTATCTCCAACTTATGCATGCATTTGGATGGCCTTCTGTTCTGTTTGGCCCGATGTTGACCTTTCCTTTTCCATGCAGTCCATTCTGCCAACCATTCCTATTTGCATTTTTATATTAAGATCCCCAAGCTATTTTATCCACATACTGACCCTCTTAGAAATTCTCAGAAAGGGCATATCATGTGCCCATTTACTCTGTTTTGCTCAATATGCTAATATGACAATGCATGTGAAGGTTATTTTAAAAGCTTGTGGAAATGGAATTAAGAGATACACTTATTTTGATGCCAAAAATTGAAACACATGTATAATTTTTTGCATGATACACATTCTCCATGAATTTTATGAATATCCTTTGTGTATGTATGAGGTTTCCTTCCTGCCCATCACTGAGGAGCACATAGAAGAAATAAATGACAGGTAGGCTTTCCCTGAGATTGACACATAGAAAGTGACATTTATACTGAAGAGTGACCTTTGATACTTCCTGCCAGTGGAATTGTGGAACACTATATTTCTCTCTCTTGGGGCTGCTAACTTAAGAAGATGTGGTTTGACTCTTACCCAAAGACACCTTTCCTAACACATGATGGAGACACAAATAGAAATACCTACCCTCATGCTTCTGGGGAAGTTTCCGGTAGATCATGCAATAAAGATAGGTCTTAGACAGCAACAACAGATAGAGAAGAAACACCAAGCATATGAGACCCAGCACTGAGGCAGAAAGACTGGGCATTGATAGGATCAGGGAAGCTTCTTTTTCTTTATCAGGAGACAAACACATGAGTATAGATTAAGGTCAACAAAGAAGGATTTTCTAGTTGGTTGACTTCATTTTCTTAGTTGAGGCAAAGTAAATCCATCAAGTATAGGAGCAACACACCTGCCTGTGTGTATCTCTTGGGAAGCAGGTGACTTCTTTGTACCTCAATTTCTTAATCTGTAAAATGGGGTTACCACTGTCAATTCTAGTGAGGATTATTAACCTATATTTAAAAAACTTAGTTTGGTTCCTAGCACATGATCATGCAATAAATACTGGCAATAATAATTATTAGTATTTGTCTCATGAATAGATTCCTTCACCTTCACCATCATTCAGGAGGAAGCTTTGTGATTTCACACATTGATATAGGTAGGGATGCAGGAGGATGGGTATTATTGCTTCTAATATAGGAGAAACAGTTAACTGGGAAGATATGGTGGAAATTGAATCTGCTCAACATCCCTGATGTTAGAGTAGATAGGCAGCCATTACAGTTTCAGGAAGTCTTGGAATTACGTGTTATCACAGTCCATTTTCTGTTGCTATAACAAAATGCCTGAGGCTGGGTACTTCATAAAGAAAACAGACTTATTGAGCTCATGGTTTTGGATGTCTAAGAGTATGGTAACAGCATCTTCTTGATTCTGCTGTGGCCCTTATGTCTACATCACAACATGATAGATGGCATCATTGTGGGAGGCATGTAGGAGAGAGAGAGAGAGAGAGAGAAAGAGAGAGAGGTTTCATGATGAGATACGGAGAAAAGAAGTGCACCAAGGAAGCCAGACTTGCTCGTAACAACCTGTTCCACAGGAAATAGCCTACTCCTGAGATCAACATTTATCGCTTCAGAGGGTGATACCTATGACCCTCCCCACAAGGTCCCACTTCTTAAAGCCCCCATCTCCTCAACACTTCTACATGGAGGACCAAGCTTCCAGAATGAGAACTCATGGGGGACATACTCAAACCATCTCCATACCATAGCATGTATGAATAAAAAATCTGAAACATTTGCAGGAAACAGCTGCAGAGAAATTTAGCATCCTATTGTTGCTAGTTGACACCTATTAATCTAGAGGAGTAAAAAGTCAACATGTGTTTCAGGTTACCATGGGTATGTATTGGGTTCTGTTGAGGCTGTATACAGGATGGCAAACTTGCAATCTGGAAAGTCACTTGTTGAAATGAGAGTGTGTATCATGGGCAAGAACTCATGTGAGTCAAGCGAAGATTTTTGTATTTCCTTCCACTTTGAGAAGGGCTTCATTGCGAATAGTATGGATTGAACTATGGTTACAGTTCTCTGTATAATAAGATTTCTCTGCCCAATAACACTGAAAAGTAAACTTCTTGGGAATATTCTTGTCAAAGCAGTTGTTCTTGTTTTGGGTATGGCCTTACCGTGAGCGTGGAAAATGAACGCTATCTTGTCTCAAGAGTGTACCCTTCACCATCCAATTAAGCTGTTTTCAATGTTTGAAAAAAATACACTCAGCCATTTAAATTTATTTTGATATATGAAATAGATACCAAAAGTTTTACATGCCACAGTAAGGCATCTCAAAAATTGTTGATTCATTTATGTTTACTCTTCCAAGGAACTATTGTCAATTTCAAATTGTATTTTTATAGATTTGCTCATCCTCTTATCTCAGACATGACTTCGAATGCAGATGACCAGACTGAAGGATAAAGGAGTTGAAGTAATGTCAATACATTTTTTTAATCCAAGTTAATCAAAGTGAAAAGATCACAAACAAAACTTGTAGATATTGGCAGGACTATTCAAGGTATGGGGTGAATGTGAAATTACTGAGAAATTTAACACTCAGGTTTCCAAACTGTTTCTGTTAGCAAAACATTAAATATAAAAGACTTTAATTAGCCCTGTTTTATTGCCCTATTCTATTTTTTCCTTGCAAGGGACAAAACCTTGACTACATTATTCTATTTATCCAGATTTACATTTCAGAATATTTGCTTTAAAATTTAGGATAGTATTTACACTACTGTCAACCTAAATAGGAATCAGTGAGAGATTCTCCAAAATATAGTGATTTTGGGGGGGAGTAGCAGGGCACAGCAGTAGGACTACCCATGCTGTAGTAAAGTAGGTACATAGTCAATTAGGTTGAAGCAAGGAGCATTTTTTAAGGAAAAATGAGAAGGATTTCACAAGATATTTTGAAACAATAATCCATGGCTAAAATTTAATTACATGGTGTTCAAGAATCAATAAAAATAGTGGCATCTGTCTAGGATTCAGCACATAGTTGTTGGGCATACATACTCGCAAAAGCATTGTTGTGTAAACTTGTGGTTCTGGTAGAATTTTTGTGAATAATTCTTGTTATCAGGCATACAAGCGTGAAGTCCTGTCCTTTGTAACACTAGCTTCATTTATGTGGTTTTTGTTTCTTGGTTGTTATTTTTTCTAGTTAGGATATGATGAAAGTAACTCTGTTTTGATCCTGATGATTTTCATACTATCAATCAATACCACTGACATCAGTGACAAGTGCCCAAGCCTTGTAGACTTCACAGGGTGAATAATGGCTCTGGGGGGACATGATCACAGCCTCCTGCCTCTTTCATGCTCTGCCCTGGTCTGGGAGAAGAGACTTCTCATCAGCACCCATGGGAGACTGCCTTCTCCCTGCCCTGTGCGCCCTCACTTCCTGTGGCATCTGCACCACTGATTGTTTCTCTCTCTCTCCAGTCTTTGTCACATTAGTAATTACTTATGCTCAAGAATCTTAAAACATCTGTTGCTTTGTCTTTAATCTATTTCCTCTTTTGCTATCAAAGAGGGCCCAAAGCAGGTTTTTTCCTCCATCTCCTACAAAATGAGTTTAAAACCTTCTTCCTGTCTCTATACTCCCCACTCCGTCATGGCTGCTACCTGCTTCAGCCCTCACTTACCCACTGAGATTACCCCCATTCCTACTCATTGTTAAGTTCTATGTAGATGCCAGCGGGGATTTTCCAAATAAGGTCTACTGTTTCCTTTGAGAAAGAACCGTCTGAAGAAACCACGTGTAGGCTTGGGAAACCTCCTGTCCCTCAGCACTGGGTTATGAACTCCTGTTCCCTCTGCCAACAGGCACTGGGATTAGTAGTCAGGATTCCTGTTGGGGCATCTGCATCCCATGTGGTAGTACTTGGGTTCAAGTCCTGAATCTGGCTCCTGGACTTTAGTTTCCTGTGCATGAAGACACTGGGAGGCAGCAGGTGGTGGCTCAGTAGCTGGGTTCTGACATCCACCTGGAAGAACACTGAGACCACAACATGTGGGAGAGCCAGCTCCCAGCTGTAACCTGGCTGAGTCCTGGCTGGTGCCGTGCAGGCATACGGGGAGTGAATCAGTGCAGGGAAGTTCCCTCTGTCTCCTTCCTTCTCTCTTTTTCTCTCTCTGCCTCCCAAATAAATAATAAATTAAAAAAATAACCTGAGCTACCTTAACACTGGGCCTCTGCTATCCATGTAGAAGACCTGGCCCAGCTATTGTGGCCAATGGGGAGTGAACCAGCGGACAATCTCTCTGTCTCCCCACTCCCTTCTCTCTATAACTCTGCCTTTCAAATAAATAAAGTAAATCTTAAAAAAGAAAACAGCCTGAAGAGAGTCTTCCGTTTATTTTGGATCTTTATTTTCCTTCTCAAAATAAACAGCTGGAGCTTACGATTTAGGGAGCTCCTTTCTCTCTGCTCATGAAAGTCTCGCCTTTTACTGTAGTCAGGGGGCTGCAGTGAGCAGGGTCATGGTTGGTTAAGCAACCTGTCCTTTTTATGGGAAGACAGACTTCATGGACTCTGCTTGTTCATAGGTGCCTGAGACTCTCCGAATCCCCCTCCCCAGGTGGGCCAGGCAAAGAGAACAGTGATTCCATCTAGGCTCCAAGCTCTGGAACCAGCCACCCGTGGGGTTGGGCCCACTCCTTCTGCTTCCTGAAAGCACAGCCCTGACCACATTGCTGACCCCTCTGGGCCTCAGTTTCCTAACTGGTAAAATGGGGATGATAGTAGCAGGCTGTTGTTTGTGTTAAATAAAAATATCCACACGAACCACTGAGAAAAGAGCTTGGCATTAAGTAAACACTCAGTAAACCTCAGCTACTATTAGGATGAGGGTTAAAGTCAGAGTGAGAATGAGAGTAGTGCCAGTTTGATATTAGCATTATTACGGGGTGGTTTTAAGCCTAATGGTAAAAGAACACGTCTGATGTTAGGAGGGAAGGAAGGAAGGGTGAGATTGCCCAGGATAGCAGGGATGGCTGTAGCGATAGCAATGCCAACTATTCTTTTTTTTTTTTTTTTTTTTTTGAAAGGCAGAGTTAGACAGTGAGAGAGAGAGACAGTGAGAGACCCCTGAAATGGCCACTATGGCCGGTGCGCTGCGCCGATCGAAGCCAGGAGCCAGCTGCTTCTCCTGGTCTCCCATGTGGGTGCAGGGCCCAAGGACCTGGGTCATCCTCCACTGCACTCCCGGGCCACAGCAGAGAGCTGGCCTGGAAGAGGGGCAACCGGGACAGAATCCGGAGCCCCGACCGGGACTAGAACCCGGGGTGCTGGCGCCACAGGCGGAGGATTAGCCTAGTGAGTGGTGCTGGCCAATGTCAGCTATTCTTATGGGCAGCACCTCAATATGTACGCCAGGAGATACCTGCCTTTAAGTTAAAGGAGGTATTTCACCAATATCACTTGTCTTCATAATAAAGAAACTATAATCATTTTGAAAAACAAAAACTCCAGAGTGAACCTTTCCAATGTTTTTTGCTCTGCTTTGTAGAGTAACTCACCAGCTGACATTTAGAAAAGCAAACTCACAGCTATTTTTAAACTCTGACAAAGGCATTTTCTGTTTTTCTGGGTTTCTACAGTACACAGGGTTATGGGTAGCTCTTAACAACTTAGTTTTCATAGAGTATATTAAGTGGTTAGTTTTTGGTCACATAAGAATTGCTGTCTGTGTAAGAAGGAGCATAAATTTTTTTAAGAACTTCATTGTGTAGGAAGTCTTAGCCATGAGTCATTTTCTTATCTACAAAGAAAGGGGCTGCACTCATTAGTGACTGCACTGCTATTATCGGCCATCTGACACTGGTGCGCGGGGCGACAGCTGAGTTGACACATCTCCAAGTTACTCCTGAGTTACTGAAACTCCCAGGGTGCTGCGATCACATTATTTAGAGAAAAAAAATCATGACTTGGAGACATCGGAGGTTTGCTGTGGGGTTCAGCTGAAGGGCAGAGAGCAACTTTTCCTTCAAAATTTAAACTGCCCCTGGTTTAGTCATGGTTACAAACACTGGAAAGAGTAAAGAGAAAAAATATAACACAGTTATTTATATGAAGAGTCTTCAGAAGTTCATGGAAAATGCATATTATGAAAAACTATGCATGGACTTTAGAATTCTAGAATTTTTTGTGCCAAAATAAACATCTTTTAATGCCATTTTTCTGTGAACTTTTAAAAAAATGACCTATTTATTTAAAAGACAGAATTAGAGAGAGAGGAAGAGAGAGAGAGAGAGAGAGAATCTCCCATTTGCTAGTTCACTCCCCAAGTGAGCTGCAACAGCCAGGACTGTCCAGGCTGAAGCCAGGAGCCAGGAGCTTCCTCCAGATCTCCCACGTAAGGGGCAGGGGCCAAGCACTCGGTCATCCTTCATAGCTTTTCCTAGGCTCATTAGCAGGGAGCTGGATAGGAACTGGAGCAGCCAGGACAGGAGCCAGTGTCCATATGGGACGCTGGCATTGCAGGCGGCGGCTCAACACACTACACCACAATACCGGCCCTCTATGAGTTTTGTGAGGCCTCCTTGTATTAGTGACAGGAGCTGTAGCATCGAGCAACTAAGTCAGCCCCTTCACCTGACTCCCAGCAAGATGACGACCTGACTCAGACCTGCTTTACAGATTTGCATGAAATGAGGAAAGAAATGGGCAAAGAGGGAAACCAGAGAAATGAGAAGTTGCTATTGGAATTTTGCTGAATTTCTTCAAATCTAGGTCTAAATGGGATCCATGGAAAAAAAACAGCTAACCTAATCTATAACCTCAGGGAAAAAGTCACTTCTGTTCATAAAGGAACCTCAAAAGAATCTAGAAATCCCATTTCTGTACTCTAGCAATTTATACAAAAGTACAGTAAGCCGATCCCAAAGGGACAAATACCACTTGTTTTCCTTGATAGGTGACAACTAACTGAGCACCAAAAAGGAAACCTGTTAAAGTGAAATGAACACTATGAGAAACGGTGACTTGATCAGCCCTCACCCTGACTGTTGATGAGCAACCTGATATATTATCCCTCTTAGCATTTTTTTTTTGTTTGTTCTACCTAATACTTTTGGTTGAATACTGTAATCAATACACAATTCTTCTTAAGTGCTGAAACTTAACTGAAAAGTGATCGCTGTTAAATATAAGAGTGGGAATAAGAGAGGGAAGAGATGTGCAATTCGGGACATGCTCAAGCTGACTTACCTCAAACGGTAGAGTTAGAAACATACCAGGGGATTCCAATTCAATCCCATCAAGGTGGCATGTACCAATGCCATCTCACTAGTCCCAGTGATCAATTTCTGTTCACAATTGATCATAATGATAGGACTAAGAACCAAAGGGATCACATAAACAAGAATAGTGTCTGCAAATACTAGCTGATAGAATAAAAAAGGGAGAGAATGATCCAACATGGGAAGTGAGATACACAGCAGACCCATAGAATGGCAGATGTCCTAAACAGCACTCTGGCCTCAGAATCAGCCCTTAAGGCATGTGGATCCGGCTGAAAAGCCCATGAGACTATTTCAGGCATGGAAAGCCAAGACACTCTGGCAAAAAAAAAAAAAAAAAAAAAACAAAAACAAACCTAAATGAAAGATCTCCATGAGTGAGATCCCAGTGGAAAGAACGGGTCATCAAAGAAGGAGGTACCTTTCTCTGAAGGGAGGAGAGATATGGCCTTGTCTAAAAATTATCAGAGTCGGTGAACTCAGGGGGCTTCCATAGCCTTGGCAGCTCATGACAAGAGCCTAGGTTGATTACTGATGCCATAAACAAGAGTGTCAATTTGTTAAGTCAACAACAGGAGTCACTGTGCACTTACTCCTCATGTAGGATCTCTGTCCTTAGTGTGCTGTACATTGAGATTTAATGCTATAATTAGTACTCAAACAGTATTTTTCACTTTATGTTTCTGTGTGGGAGCAAACTGTTGAAATCTTTACTTATGTATGCTAAACTGATCTTCTGTATATAAAGAGAAACGAAAATGAATCTTGATGTGAATGGAAGGGGAGAGGGAGTGGGAAAGGGGAGGGTTGCGGGTGGGAGGGACGTTATGGGGGGGAAGCCATTGTAATCCATAAGCTGTACTTTGTAAATTTATATTCATTAAATAAAAGTTAAAAAAAAAGTACAGTCCCTTGGGATGTCCTCTATAAATAACTGCAGTATCTGTTGGTGAAAAATCGCCACAATTAGTTGTAATAAGGAAGATGAAGTGACAGCATTGCATGTAAGAAGTTACTGGAAAAATGAAAGCCAAACTGCGGTGGACACGCATAGCTGTGACTGTCTTCACTATTTCACAGGGAAAATGAAGGAAAAAGGCTTTTCCATTTTTTTTTACCACCTTATTAGCAAGTAACATGCTTACTACCACTCTGTCTTGAACCATGTGTCCCATAGTGAAGGGGGCATTGCTCTGCCCCTGTCCCTCCGGACCCCCGCAAGCCATCACAGGGCTGCACTTACCAGCCCCTCTCTCTTACCTCTCAGAACGGGAGACCCCCAGGGCTTGGTTCTGGGCTCCAACCTGGCGCCCACTCCAAACGGCCTTGCCTCATCCTCCACTTGAATCCTCTCTCACCTGTGACTGTGCTCACCACCGTATTCTTTTTTTTTTTTTGGACAGGCAGAGTGGACAGTGAGAGAGAGAGACAGAGAGAAAGGTCTTCCTTTTCCGTTGGTTCACACTCCAATGGCCGCTGCGGCAGGTGCACCACGCTGATCTGAAGCCAGGAGCCAGTTGCTTCCTCCTGGTCTCCCATGGGGTGCAGGGCCCAAGGATTTGGGCCATCCTCCACTGCACTCCCGGGCCACAGCAGAGAGCTGGCCTGGAAGAGGGGCAACCGGGACAGAATCCGGCCCCCCGACCAGGACAAGAACCCAGGGCGCTGATGCCGCAGGCAGAGGATTAGCCTACTGAACAGCGGCGCCGGCCTCTGCTGTATTCTGAAGAACCGTTCTTACATGTTCCAATGCTCTCTTCTGTCTGCTCCACTCTCACCAGCTTCACTCAAGTTGTCGTTTCTTATTCAAAGTAACCCTAGAATTATTCTCGGGCACCTACTTGAGTTACTCGGATTTGTTCTCCACTTCTCCATGATTAGTCAAAGTTATCTTTAAAAATATGCAAACACAATATGCCACCTCGCTACTTAAAGCTCTTCAATAGCTTCCTATGGCTTTTATGATAGAGGTCAAAGTCCTCACCATGGCCTGGAAGCCTATCCATGATCTTGCCCCTGCTGTGGTCTCTGGAGTCCTGTGTGGAGACCGCCTAGCCTGTTCCTTTTTGTGTCCTGGCTTTGGGAATGTGCCAGGTGGAACATGCCAGCCTCCGGGCACTTAAAAGTCTACAGCATATTACTTACTCTTTTGTTATATGCATAGGACAAAGTTCTAAAAATTTATCAAAAGTCTAAAATATTGGATAGGATTTTTCTTATTTTATATATTATTATTTCCAAAGCCAGTCACTAGAGTTCATGCCCATGTGTACATATATTTGCTATCATGCTTTAAATAATGTTTTTTGCTTTGTAAATAGTTTATTACTTTGGTTACACATTACATTGATTGCTTAGAATTATGCACTTAGGACAGTATATAGATTTATACTTCTAATTTTGTAACTTCTATACAGAATAACTAGATTGAAGTAAAGCAATTTTATTCTTGATTGCTTTTAGTAGTCTATCTTACAATATGAATGCAGTAAATTCTTATTGTATTCCTCCAGATGCATATTAATGCCTTTACTTGAATTTGCAAACTCCGTTTTTTTTGGTTTTTTTTTTAGAGGAAAACTTACTCATTTGGTTGATTTAACAAGAATTGGCTTTGGTCACTAACTCATACGGTGAACACAATGAATACATCTTTTATCACCTTAGGAAGCTTATTTGCATCCAAGGCTATGACAAAATGTATATTTAAGATCATTGATAACAAAATTGTATCAAAAATACATACAAATGTATTTACTACTGCATTGCATTGTGGTGCCAAAAAGGGGGTTTGACCTTCAAAAAAGGAATGGCTGACCCCATTACAGAATATAATGTGCCCACCCCAGTGTTCTCAACTTGGGAGTATTTTGATTTCCTGGGCACTCTTGACAACATTGGTAGACTTTTTCATTGTCACTTCTGCATCTGTTGGGCAAAGGCCAGAGATGCTGCCCAACATCCTCTAAATTACTGGACAGCCCCACAATGAAGAATAATCATGCCCCAATTGTCAACAATGCTGATGTTGAGAAACCCTATCTAGCTCATGAATGAAACAAAGTTGTTCCAAAAGTAGAACTTCAAACTATACCCTGTATCTGGGAAATTTTTTCATAAGGTTCTGTGAAGTTGAAAGACTGACATGGAGAAAAGATACCAGGAAATGGTGTGAGTTTTGCAACACAATGTGCTGGTTATTCTAAGTGTCTGTAGGGATCAGACAAACCCAGTGGTAGTTCAGGGGTGGGGGAATCTTCCATGTGTTTTCCATGTTGGGCCCACCTGATGCAGGTGAGGGGAAGAAAGTCCAAAGAAACAGGAAAAAACTTTAAATACAATATGAGATATTGACATAAACCTTTTTGTGCTAAAGTATTCATGAAACTAAGACATACAAGCTTTTTCCATTTCAAGTCTACTTTCTACTGCTTTTCAAATACTGGTACTATATATATAGATTGATACATATAAACAGTTTATATACATAAACATATATATATGTGTGTGTGTGTGTGTGTGTGTGTATATATATATATATATATATTTGAAGTAAATAAGATAGTAGTGGGTCTTTGAGGATTTCCAGGTGACCAGAGTTAAGACTTCCACAAAGGAAGCTTGACACGCCAGCTCAGAAAGTGCATGGGGACAGAGACGCTGCCCCCAGGGTTCCAGGGAATTGATCCCTAAGGGGAAAGGCAGTCAGTGGAGGCCCAGCTGCCCCAGGAGAGGGTGCTGGGAGCCAGGACCTGGCTGTGCAAAGCAGCAGCATATGAACATTGGTCCAGATGAGAAGTGAGCACCAGGGAGGGAGAGAGTGAGACTCCCTGAAGTATGAAACTGAGTGGGGCCGGCGCTGTGGCGCAGTGCCCTGGCCTAAAGCGCCGGCATCACATATGGGTGCTGATTCTCCTGGCTGCTCCTCTTCCAATCCAGCTCTCTGCTATGGCCTGGGAAAGCAGTAGAAGATGGCCCAAGTCCTTGGGCCCCTGCACTCAGGCAGGAGATCCGGAAGAAGCACCTAGCTCCTGGCTTCAGATTGGCGCAGCTCTGGCCGTTGCAGCCAATTGGGGAGTGAACCATTGGCTGGAAGATCGATCTCTCTCTCTTTCTGCCTCTCCTCTCTCTGTGTAACTCTGACTTTCAAGTAAATAAATAAAGCTTTAAAAAAAAAAAAAAAAAAAAAACAGTTTCTCCATAGAGGATCTTTAAAAAGCCCTGCGGTTGGAGGAGGCAAGATGGCGGAATAGGAAGGGAGCACACTGATAGTCCGGGGAGAGATAGTTTAATAAAAGTGGAGATACTGCAGGTTCAAGGAAGAGTAGGGGAGGAAACAGCAGAAGAAACTCTTCCGGAACGCGTGATTCACAGCGGACCTGCGTGGAGAGCGTGGGAGCCCACAGTTCGGGACACCAGCGGCAGACTCAGCACACCAGTGCTGGAACACGAGGTGAGCCGAACCTCATGGAACCTACATGGAACCTTCTCTAGGATTGACCACATACTAGGCCATAAAGCAAGTCTCAGCAAATTCAAAAGAATTAGAATCATACCATGCAGCTTCTCAGACCATAAAGGAATGAAGTTGGAAATTAGCAACTCAGGAATCCCTAGAGCATACACAAACACATGGAGGTTGAACAACATGCTCCTGAATGAACAATGGGTCATAGAAGAAATTAAAAGAGAAATCAAAAATTTTCTGGAAGTAAATGAGGATAACAGCACAACATACCAAAACTTATGGGACGCAGCAAAAGCAGTGTTAAGAGGAAAGTTTATATCAATAGGTGCCTACATCAAGAAATTGGAAAGGCACCAAATAGATGAGCTTTCAATTCACCTCAAGGATCTAGAACACCTGCAGCAAACCAGACCCAAATCTAGTAGGAGAAGAGAAATAATTAAAATCAGAGAAGAAATCAACAGGATTGAATCAAGAAAAACATTACAAAAAATCAGCCAAACGAGGAGCTGGTTTTTTTTTGAAAAAATAAACAAAATTGACACCCCATTGGCCCAACTAACTAAAAAAAAGAAGAGAAAAGGCCCAAATCAATAAAATCAGAGATGAAAAAAGGAAATGTAACAACAGACACCACAGAAATAAAAAGAATCATCAGAAATTACTACAAGGACTTGTATGCCAGCAAACAGGGAAACCTATCAGAAATGGATAGATTCCTGGACACATGCAACCTACCTAAATTGAACCAGGAAGACATCGAAAACCTAAACAGACCCATAACTGAGACAGAAATTGAAACAGTAATAAAGGCCTTCCCAACAAAGAAAAGCCCAGGACCAGATGGATTCACTGCTGAATTCTACCAGACATTTAAAGAAGAACTAACTCCAATTCTTCTCAAACTATTCAGAACAATTGAAGAAGAGGGAATCCTCCCAAATTCTTTCTATGAAGCCAGCATCACCTTAATTCCTAAGCTGGAAAAAGATGCAGCACTGAAAGAGAATTACAGACCAATATCCCTGATGAACATAGATGCAAAAATCCTCAATAAAATTCTTGCCAATAGAATGCAACAACACATCAGAAAGATCATCCACCCAGACCAAGTGGGATTTATCCCTGGTATGCAGGGATGGTTTAATGTGCGCAAGACAATCAATGTGATACACCACATTAACAGACTGCAGAAGAAAAACAATATGATTATCTCAATAGATGCCGAGAAAGCATTTGATAAAATACAACACCCGTTCATGATGAAAACTCTAAGCAAACTGGGTTTGGAAGGAACATTCCTCAATACAATCAAAGCAATCTATGAAAAACCCACAGCCAACATCCTATTGAATGGGGAAAAGTTGGAAGCATTTCCACTGAGATCTGGTACCAGACAGGGATGCCCACTCTCACCACTGCTATTCAACATAGTTCTGGAGGTTCTAGCCAGAGCTATTAGGCAAGAAAAAGAAATTAAAGGGATACAAATTGGGAAGGAAGAAGTCAAACTATCCCTCTTTGCAGATGACATGATTCTTTATTTAGAGGACCCAAAGAACTCTACTAAGAGACTATTGGAACTCATAGAAGAGTTTGGCAAAGTAGCAGGGTATAAAATCAATGCACAAAAATCAACAGCCTTTGTATACACAGACAATGCCATGGCTGAGGAAGAACTTCTAAGATCAATCCCATTCACAATAGCTACAAAAACAATAAAATACCTTGGAATAAACTTAACCAAGGACGTTAAAGATCTCTACGATGAAAATTACAAAACCTTAAAGAAAGAAATAGAAGAGGATACCAAGAAATGGAAAAATCTTCCATGCTCATGGATTGGAAGAATCAATGTCATCAAAATGTCCATTCTCCCAAAAGCAATATATAGATTCAATGCAGTACCAATCAAGATACCGAAGACCTTCTTCTCAGATCTGGAAAAAATGGTGCTGAAATTCATATGGAGGCACAAGAGACCTCGAATAGCTAAAGCAATCTTGTACAACAAAAACAAAGCCGGAGGCATCACAATACCAGATTTCAGGACATACTACAGGGCAGTTGTAATCAAAACAGCATGGTACTGGTACAGAAACAGATGGATAGACCAATGGAACAGAATTGAAACACCAGAAATCAACCCAAACATCTACAGCCAACTTATATTTGATCAAGGATCTAAAACTAATTCCTGGAGCAAGGACAGTCTATTCAATAAATGGTGCTGGGAAAATTGGATTTCCACATGCAGAATCATGAAGCAAGACCCCTACCTTACACCTTACATAAAAATCCACTCAACATGGATTAAAGACCTAAATCTACGACCTGACACCATCAAGCTATTAGAGAACATTGGAGAAACCCTTCAAGATATTGGCACAGGCAAAGAATTTCTGGAAAAGACCCGGGAGGCACAGGCAGTCAAAGCCAAAATCAACTACTGGGATTGCATCAAATTGAGAAGTTTCTGTACTGCAAAAGAAACAGTCAGGAGAGTGAAGAGACAACCGACAGAATGGGAAAAAATATTTGCAAACTATGCAACAGATAAAGGGTTAATAACCAGAATCTACAAAGAGATCAAGAAACTCCACAAAAACAAAACCAACAACCCACTTAAGAGATGGGCCAAGGACCTCAATAGACATTTTTCAAAAGAGGAAATCCAAATGGCCAACAGGCACATGAAAAAATGTTCAAGGTCATTAGCAATCAGGGAAATGCAAATCAAAACCACAATGAGGTTTCACCTCACCCCGGTTAGAATGGCTCACATGCAGAAATCTACCAACAACAGATGCTGGAGAGGATGTGGGGAAAAAGGGACACTACCCCACTGTTGGTGGGAATGCAAACTGGTCAAACCACTATGGAAGTCAGTCTGGAGATTCCTCAGAAACCTGAAGATAACCCTACCGTTCGACCCAGCCATCCCACTCCTTGGAATTTACCCAAAGGAATTTAAATTGGCAAACAAAAAAGTGGTCTGCACCCTAATGTTTATTGCAGCTCAATTCACAATAGCTAAGACCTGGAACCAACCTAAATGCCCATCAACGGTAGACTGGATAAAGAAATTATGGGATATGTACTCTTTAGAATACTATACCGCAGTAAGAAACAATGAAATCCAGTCATTTGCAACAAAATGGAGGAATCTGGAACACATCATGCTGAGTGAAATAAGCCAGTCCCAAAGGGACAAATACCATATGTTCTCCCTGATCCGTGACAACTGACTGAACCCCAAAAAGGAAACCTGTTGAAGTGAAATGGACACTATGAGAAATGGTGACTTGATCAGCATAGCCCTGACTGTTAATGAACAACTTAATACATTATCCCTCTTAGTAGTTTTTTTTGTCTGTTCTACTTAATATGACTGGTTTAATTCTGTAATTAATACACAGTTATTCTTAAGTGTTGAAATTTAACTGAAATGTGATCCCTGTTAAACATAAGAGTAGGAATAAGAGAGGGAAGAGATGTACAATTTGGGACATGCTCAAGCTGACTTGCCCCAAATGGTAGAGTTAGAAACATACCAGGGGACTCCAATTTAATCCCATCAAGGTGGCATGTACCAATGCCATCTCACCAGTCCAAGTGATCAATTTCAGTTCACAATTGATCATAATGAAAGGACTAAGAGTCAAAGGGAGCACATAAACAAGTCTAGTACCTGCTAATACTAACTGATAGAATAAATAAAGGGGAGAGTGATCCAACATGGGAAGCGAGATACTCAGCAGACTCATAGAATGGCGGATGTCCTAAACAGCACTCTGGCCTCAGAATCAGCCCTTAAGGCATGTGGATCCGGCTGAAAAGCCCACGAGAGTATTTCAGGCATGGAAAGCCAAGACACTCTGGCAAAAAAAAAAAAAACAAAAAAACAAAAAAACAAAAACAAAACCAACCCTGCAGTTGGAGGTAATGTTTTGTTCTCGAATGGCTGTGTTTTTAAGGTTTGCCCATAGCAAAGTCCCACTTCTCACTATTGTTGGATCAGGCTAGGATGTCTTATTCTAGCTCCAGTTGCCTTCCAGATGAGAAACAAGCAGGCCTCTCAAGTGTTTGCTCCATGAAGGGGAAATGGACCATTAACAGGGACCAGACCACACCTCCAGAGTGTGCGTGGGTTCAGGGCAGAGAAGAGCAGAGATGGCTGGGAGTTTCAGCAGGGCTTATGGGTCAGGGCCTGGAATTCACAGACAGCACGGAAGTGATGACCTTCCATGCAGCAGACACCATGACACCTCCCTGGGGGCCAAACCCTGCCCCCTATGGACATTCAGTCAGGGCCTGCTCTGAACTCCACTCCTTATCCTATACAAAGGATGACCCCAACCTGGTGGAGGCAATTCTCCCTCATGAGACTGCCTGCATTCATATTTGAAAGTGTACTATCCTTTACCTTTCAATCAATTTTGCCATTCAATTCATCTCTTAAGAAAAAAAAAAAAGATTTGAAGAACAGAGTCAAGGGGTGTGGACTGTCCAGGGCCAGGAGTTGGAATAATCACTGACTTTCAAACGGAGGGAGGAAGGAATGTGACTGTTAAATAGCCTCAGTGCCTCCTTATGTTCCATTTTATTGAGGTTTTTACTTTGGTTTTCTCAAGAGCCGTGCTACGTGTCTAACCACATTTGTCAGGACAGGCGGCTGTGAGTTATGGGAGAGCATCATCCATAACGTGATTCATCGGCACTCCCTGACTCTGAAAATGTTTCTGAAGGGCTTGCATCAGTGAATTCCAGTTCCTTGGATGACCCCATGGAACACAGCGTAGCATTTGACAAATGTTTGCCGTGTTCCAGGTGCTCGGGCTGCAAAGTCCTCATCAAGCTTCTCTTTACGTCACTTTGCCATGTGAAGAAGGCACTGTGTGCACATCACTCCCTGTAAGGATGTGGCAGTGCCGGGAAAGACATGAAAAGAAAAATATTGAGATGCTTCCTTAAAATAAAAAGGGGTGTGGCCAGGTCCTGAGACTCTTGGAGGATCTCTATTTCCCCTGAATGGGGCCATTCAGTGTGGGAAATGCTGACCCCATAGAATCATTGATAGTATCTTATGATTTTCTTCTTGTCCAAGGGGATGTCCCTTACTATGTAAGCATTAGCCAGTGTAATTGCTTTATCTCCCAATTGTGAGGAAATAAATGAACAACTCGAGGGCGTTCATAGAACAGCATACCGCTCAGAGTTTGTGTGGAGTGGGGCCACCTTTTTTATTGAGCACAAATGGTGACCTTTGCTAGATCAAAGATAATTTTCTTTGCTCAGATTTATTTTCAGGGAGAGGCATTTGGCATAGCAGTTAAGATGCCACGTGAGACATCCTCATTCCACATCCGAGTACCTGGGTTCAAGTCCTGGCTCTGCTCCTAGGCCCGATGTCCCGCTATTGCACATCCTGGGAGGCAGCAGATGATGGCTAAGTACTTAGATCACTGCTGTTCTTGTGGCAATCACAGATTGAACTCTGGGTTCCTGGTTTTCGTGTGGCCAACCCTGGGCTGTTGTGGACATTTGAGAAGTGAACTAGTGGATTGACAATCTTTGTCTCTCTCTCCGTCTCTCTTCCTATCAAGTACAGTTGAAAGGAATTTTTCAAGTTGATTTCCATTCACTCTTATTACAGATCTATATGAAAACAATGTATTAACAGTTTCAAAAACTCCTTCAGCCTGAGTTGCTAGTTATCATCACTGCCCCTGTCTGTACCCCAGCCCCCGCATTTAGGAACATAACTGAGTTTTCCCTGAAAATTCAGGAAGAATCATACCTTTCTGAATTCATTCATGCAATTGTGTCCATATATCATTCCAGTTCATTTCTAGGAGGTTCATTTTTCAGAGTTTTGTGGATAACCATTATCAAATATACAATCAGAATAAATTAGCACTTTCGATAAAGATTTGTTTTATTATTTACTATTTTTTGTTATCAACCCCTTCCTAAAAGTTTTATGTGTAAAAGTTTTCCTGGTGGTTCAAATGTTTAACAATATTCATTATGATTGTCTGTAGTCCTATCTAATAGTTCATCAAGCTCTCATTGGGAAATTCTTTCCAGGTTATATAAAGTAAACAACATAAACTAACAATATAAATCTATTTAGAAACAAAACTTGACTATCACAACTCCTTTCAGAATGACTTAAAGAGTGGATGAGAACTCGGGGAACTAAATTCTTTGTAGATGTTCTAAAATATAAGAAACAAAAGCACACGGGCCTTCTTAATCTGACACATCTTTATTTTGTTAAAGTAGCAAGTGGGGAAGCAATCGAATCATTGCTACACTTAGGTGTGTGTATATATATATATATCTCATTATACATGAAGAGTTAAAATAAAATCAGTTATCTACAACATGTCTAAATGAAACCTTCTTTTATTAACAAGTGGATAGGTTAAACAAATCATGGAAAAAGTGGTGGAAAGGACTGTATTAATAAGAAAAAAGTAGAATTCTGAGCAAGAAATATTTCCAGGTAAGAACAGTGACATTTGAAAAAGACAAAAGGGCAATTCAACAAGAATACTTAGCAATTTTAAATGTGTGGCATCTAATAAGGCTGAAAAATACATGAAGGGAAAATCCATATATAGCTCTAGAGAGCAATAAACACTGGCATCTCAGAAATTAACGGAAAGAGAACAGAGATAATGAATAAGATATAAATTACTTGAACCACACAACCAACCATGTTGATCAAACTGTCATTTATAGATCCCTACAACTGATAGTTTAATGCATTCTCTTTACAAATACATTTGCACTTTTCGCAAAATATAGACTATTATATGCTGTGCTATGATACAAGACTTAATTTAAAATTGTTGAAGTTATAGAATATTTTCTCTGACTAAAATAGGGTCATATTATAAATCAAGCAATAAAAGGTATCTGAAAATTCTCTAATGTTTGAAAATCACATAGTCTGATTCTAAATAACCCATGGATCAAAGAAGAGTTCAAAGGGAAATGATGACTGAACAAAGTGACAATGATGAAACTCCTTTGGGAAAACAATAAATACCAATTTGTATCATTAAGGTAAAGATTAACTAAGAGGAAGTTTTATTGCTTTAAATTTGGAAGCAAAGATTTCAGGTTATGGCCCTAATGCCCCCAAAAGATAATGATGAATTGGACTTAAATAAAATTAAAAAAACTCTTCCTTTTATAAAGGCCTTGCCAACATTTTGACTTTAACCCTCCAAGTTTGGGACTCTGACTTCTAGAATTGTAACAGAAAAAATTTATGTTATCACTGAGTTTGTGGCAAGTTATTACAGCACTAATTAAAACATTAGATATACTCTAAGGATTAATATCCAAAATGTAAATAAATAATTTTGCAGCCAAATTATAAGAAGCAAAGTTAGCTATTTTAAAAATTGACGGAAGATTTGGATAGATAATACATAAAGAAGATACGTGGAAGATTCTCAAGCCATTGGTCATTAATAAAATGTGCAAAATGCTACTACACATCTATTAGAATGGCAAAAATTTAAAGTGCAGACAGCAACGGTGAATGGTGTGGTGAGTAAGCCCCCCTGGACAGTATGTGTGTCTTTGTGACAAAAGCCCCAGAAAGATGGAAGTTGGCCAGCTATGAACTAGGAAACAGGCCCCCAGCAGACACTGAATCTGCTGTCACCTTGGACTTGGACATCCAGACTCCAGAACTATGAGATATGAATTCCTGTTGTTTGTAACAACATCCAGTCTGTACTAGTCTGTTCTAGCAGCCCAAGAGGACCAAGACACATCTGTTACCAGCCGCCATCCATCCCACCTGGATTCATTTGGCACATTTCCCCCGTCTGATTTTACTTGAGGCAAGCCTCTGACAATCTTAATTTAGGGTCTGTTAGCGAGGACTGCACAGGTGTTCCTGTTCCTGTCATCTTAACAATTTCCCACCCCAGCTGACTAGCTTTGATGTGTTTACACAAAGACTGCTTAGAGTAAGAATCACAACATAATAGAGAAGGAATGGAATTTGTGTACAGAAACCAGAAATCAAACTAAAACAGGAGAGATACTCTCTCACTAGGGATGAAGAGAATTGGCACTCTCATTATTCTAAGGAATTATGCACGCGTGGTAAGGCAAAACAAAACAAAACAAATGAAAGCAAAACAAACAACCTTCCTTAGAAATGTATCTCTAGAATGGTGTGGGTCCACTGCTCCACTGCGCTTTGTTTATCAGTTTTGGAGTGGGGAATGCAGGGAGCTGTGTTTGAGTCTGCTTTGCAAACAGCTGCTCATTGGTGGGAGATTTTCCCATCTGTGCCTCAATGCCCTTAATTATGAGATACAACTTAGTTACATAGTCTATGGTTTTCTAATGGAGTGTTTGTATTTATTAAGTGAAACTCAACATCCCTTACCTAGAAGGGAGCACAAGAGTGTTGATACTGTATGTTAATATACATGGTGTAATTATTTTATTTTTAGCAATAGAGTTTAGCTAATATGTTAGTTTGTTGCTAGGAGATTCTTCTATTAGTTTCATAAACTTGCTATGCCTTTGCAAGTGTATTGGTGTAGTAGATCTCTGTTACATGAACTTCCCAGTGCGAGGTTCTGTGGGTATCACTTCCCACTATTCTTACGGTTTACCTTGCTGGAGCTTCCGTTATTACAGGATTATCATTGATGGGGCTATTGGCCCAATCTGCACCAGCAAGCCTGTTTCTTGGTAAGTTTTGGATTTGGGTCTAGAAGGCTGTTAGAGAAATGTCTCTGCTGATTGACGCCATACAATGTAAAACTTTGGATTGATTAGAATTCCTTTTTTTGTCCATGTGGCAGACAGGAGAGACACCAACACAGCCTTCAAAGTGGCTAGTGCCCCTGGCACTCTTTGTGCCCATGCATATTTCTATTCTGGGTATCCACAAGAAGTATTTAGTTAAATTAGTGAAATATGTGATTTTAATGGCAACACTGCCTTAATTAATACAAGTTGCCTTGCACTTAATTAAAAGCAGAATCATACCCTGACAACATCTCATGACTTTAAGTATTAATTGCACTTCTATGTGGTCTTAATCCACATTATTTTTTTCTCTTTTCTTCACAATAATTACACAAATCATTTAATCTATTTTTTCTGTCTGATCTAATACAAAGGAAACTCTGATTCTACAGCATGCAACAAATATGTTGACTGGAGGGATGGTTTTGAAATAGGTGTTTGACAGGGACAAATGTGTAAATCCATGCCACAGAGGTATATTATGGTATTGTGCCTGCAATTTCATGCCCTCATGTCTATCTATAATCTTTTTCTTCTCCTTAGTAACTGTCTCCATGAAAAAGTTAGCGGATTACTCTTAGACTAGTTTTTGATTTATGCATTTCCCTCAATGAAGATGTGTTTTGGCTTTGGCAATAGTTGTAATAAATCTTTAAAAACTTTTTGATTATTTATTTGAAAGAGAGAGAAAGAGAGAGCAAGTGAGTATTCCCATTTGTTGGTTCACTCGCCCTAAATACCTCTAAGATCTGGAGTTGGTCCAGGCTAAAGCCAGGAGTCAGGAATTAAATCATGTCTCCCCCATGGGTGAGAGGGACACATCTACTTGAGACATAACCGCTGCCTCCCAGGGCCTTCACTTGGGGGAAGTTGGAGTGAGTCAAGCCCACGTGGTTATAACTCTAATCTTTATCATTTTTTCTACTGGATGATTCTCAAATGATTCTGGGATATATCACAAACAAAGGCTCTTCATAATACTCCAAGGTGAGGGGTAATTGAGGAATGTTAGTGGAGTTCATTTGAGATATGGAAAGTAAGACTCCATGTATCAGCTTGAGAAAAAACAGTTGCCAGACAAGCAGTGTATTACTCTTTTCTGAGTAGAATACCCGAAAGATGCTCAACTTGTATTTCCAGATGTTAAATAGTGTCATTATACTGATAACTTTTTTAGAACACACTTGCATAGGCTGCATCCTCAAGAACAAATAAAACTCATAAACTTCACTGAATTATAAAAAAGCTTATGGAAAATTTCAGACAATTAAGTAATCTATTCCCAACCTCTCATCATAATAAACTCCTTTAACTTGATGAAATTATAGTCATTTTTAGAACTTGTAGGGATTTGGAGGTTACTTGGTTATATGTAGGCTACAAGGAAGTAGTTTAGAAAAGAACTTACAGATAGAGCAGACAGATTTAATGTACTCCAGAAGTTCAAGGAAGTCATATAGACAAAAAGAGAAGAGTAGAAGAATAATATATAAAAATATAAATTCAGGAAAGGCATTTTGGAGGAAGAAATTTTTATCAGGGCTAAAGGATAAAGAGAATGGAGGGTTGGTCCAGGGATGGCTGAGGTCTTCTAGGCAAAGGGAATATTAAAGCAGAGTTGCTATTAATAACAGCACAGCCAAGGTCAACTCATCTAATTTCTCTAAGCTTCAGGTCCTTCTTTTAAAAAATTATGAAATAATGGTACTTATGTCATGGAATTGTCATGATTAATAAGGTGATTATGTACACAGCACCTTTTATATGAACTATTTTCAGTAAAGATTATCTACAATGAGAAGAAATGAAAAGATATTAAGCAGGGAATGGCGTGATTCAAATTATATACATTTAAGGACCACTTTTTCATCATTGTTGGAGTGGAATTACATAAGAGCAAGAGGAAAAGCAATGAGATAAGTTAGAATAACTGTACATTAATCTGGATAAGGGGTGGTGATGGTGTGATCAAGAGAAGAACTAACAGGTGAAGTCAGCAGCAAGGCAGAGAAGGGAGTGTTGGACTCTACCCCTACAAAAATACTGATTCAGCAAAAAACTCATGGGCAAGTTACACTTGTGAGGAATCATGAACTGATTCAAAGGCTTTTATGTAACTAAGGAATGTGAAACCAGACTCACTAAAGACCCAGGAAACACTCTCCCCACTGCAGTACCATACAATCTGGGAGAGACCAGCTTCTAGCTTCATCCAGGGAACAAGAGTTTGTTTGCATATTTAAAGCGGCAACATTTCTGAATGGCACACTCAGAGATTTGGCTTCTGTCATGCCATTCTCAGTGTTCTGATGAGCCCATCCCAGTAGAGCTGTGGGGGAAGAATGGAGATGGTGTTTGGGCTGGTAGATGCCTCATTCCCCACTTCTGCCTAGCATACAGTGAGCAGGTGAAAATCCCAAATCTCAGCTTCCCCAGGGAACAGAAAGAGTCCACCTTCTCTAGGTCTTCCCAAAGAATGGGCAACTGTCTCGGCCTTTCTCTCCTTCCTTCCTTCCTTCCTTCCCTCCTTCCTTCCTTCCTTCCTTCCTTCCTTCCTTCCTTCCTTCCTTCCTTCTTCCTTCCTTCCTTCCTTCCTCTCTTTCTCTCTTTCTCTTCCTCCTCCTCTTCCTCCTCCTTCTTCTTCTCTATCTCCCTCTCCCTCCTCCTCTCCCATCCCCCTCCTTGGTTTTTATTAAAATTCAGTTATTTATTTGAAAAAAATAACAGAGATTGGAGTTGGGGGTGGTGAGTGATTGAGAGAGAGTGAGAGAGAGAGGTAGTTTCCATTTGCTGTGTCACCCATCAAATGACCTCAACAGCTAGGGCTGGATCAAGCCGAGCCAGGAACTCCATCCAGGTCTCCCATGTGGATGGCAGGGGCCCAATCACTTGGATCAGATTTCCTAGGTGCACAGCAGGGAGATGGACCAGAAGGAAGCATCTGGGACTTTGAACCACACCCAACATAGGATGTTTGCATTACAGGTTGTGGCTTAACCTGCTGTACCACAATGCAGCCCCTGCCCAGCTGCCAAGGGGAGGACAGAAGTAGTGGTATAGGATGGGAATGCCACAACTCCTCCTCCTCCTCTTCAGGCTCATCATAAGATAAGTAGTCAAAAACCTCGGCTGTCCGCCTCTCCCTGGGGTGAGGAAAAGTTGGTCCGAACCCCATGGTCTCTGGCCAGGCTGATTGGTGAGAATCTTTCTTGTACAAGACCAGACTGTGAAGACGTGGAGATGTGTCTGCTTCCGTAATGCACAGATGCCAGCAAAGTCAAAGAAAATTAAGACTCAAAGAAACCTCAAAAGAACAAGGTAATTCCTAGTTCCTAATGAAATAGAATCATGTGATTTATCTGACAAAGCATCTCTCATACATATATTCTCTGAAATAAGAGAATTATGCATAAACAAAGTGAGAGTTTCCACAAAGACATAGAACTAGGAAAGATTAGCAAACAAAAATCATGGAACTAAAGAATAAAACAACCAAACTGGGATTAATTAGGAACAAAATAAAATGACTTCAACACACATGATAAAGGTAAGGTATGAAAAGCCACAATCTACTATCATAGTATACTCAGTGGTGGAAAACACAAAGGTTTTCCTCTAAGATCAGGAACAATCAAGAATGACTATTCGGCCGGTGCCTCGGCTCACTAGGCTAATCCTCCGCCTTGCGGCGCCGGCATACCGGGTTCTAGTCCCAGTTGGGGCGCCGGATTCTGTCCCGGTTGCCCCTCTTCCAGGCCAGCTCTCTGCTGTGGCCCGGGAGTGCAGTGGAGGATGGCCCAAGTGCTTGGGCTCTGCACCCCATGGTAGACCAGGAGAAGTACCTGGCTCCTGCCATCGGATCAGCGCGGTGCGCCTGCCGCAGCGGCCATTGGAGGATGAACCAATGGCAAAGGAAGATCTTTCTCTCTGTCTCTCTCTCTCACTGTCCACTCTGCCTGTCAAAAAAAAAAAAAAAAATGACTATTCTCTCCACTTTCATTCAACAGAGTCCTATAAGCACTTGTCAGAGCAAGTAGGTAAGAAATAATACATACAAGGCAATGAAATTGGGAAAAAATGCATAAAATTGTTTCTATTTTCAAATGAAATGATACTGCATGTAGAAAACTCCAAGCATTTATTACACGCACACACACACACACATACACACCTGTTAGCATTCAATAAATAAATTTTTAAACATACGGAATATAAAGTCAATACATGCAACACAGCTGCATTTCTATATATTAACAGTAAGTTATCTGGGAAGAAAATCATCCCACATAAAACAACACCAAAAAACATGAATTAGCTAGACAAACACTTAACCAAGTAGGTGAGAGTTCTATTCTGAAAACTACCAAACACTGCTGAAAGGCATCCGTGTTTATGGATTGGAAGATTACTTTGTTAAAATGTTCAAGCTGCCCAAAGTGATCTATAGATTGAATGAAGTCCCTATTAAAATCTCAGTGTCATCTTTTACAGAAACAGAAAATATATTTCTAAAATTCCCATGGAACCACAGAAGACCTTGAACATTCAAATAAATCTTAAGAAAGAAAGCAAAGCTGAAAACATCACATCTCCTGATTTCAAAATACATTACAAAGTGACTGTAATCAATACTGTTTGGTACTGGTAAAAAGGCAGGTAAATAGACCAATGGAATAAAATAGAGTCCAGAAATAAATTTACACTAAGATGGTTATCTGACCTTTGACAAAGATATAAATAATACACGTTGTCTAAAGGATAGTCTTTAATAAACAGTGTTGGGAAAACTAGATATTCATACACAAATAAATGAAATTGGACCCTTGTCTTACTCTATTCATGAGCAACAACTCAAAATGCCCAAAGACTTAAATGTAAGATCCCAAACTTATAAACCTCCCAGAAAGAAAATAAACAGATAGAAATTACAACAGTTCAATGAGATCACTATTACAATAAACCGCTTTTTTGGTCAATATGTAAATATTTCAAAAATTAAATAATTTCAATTCTTTTTAGATAATTTTCATTCTCCAAAATGTCCCAGTTTGTGTATGCGCGTGCGCACACACACACACACACAGAGTAGCTCTATATATTCTATTTTATCTCTTTTCCAAGCCTCTCTGTTTTAATATTGGAAGAACAAATTCCACTCATAGCTCTTACTCTCCAAACAGGTAGGATAAAGACTGGTACTTGATGATGAAATGCTTCTCCTCTTCTCCTTAAGAGATAACAGATTTTGTTGAAACTGGGTTACATTTTGTAGCCTCTCTGGTGATTGGGTGTGCTCATGAGACCGAGTTCTATCAGCTGACCATGAACACAAGTGACAATAGCCTTGCAGAACATGATCCATGAAGATGCCTGTAGTAGCTCCTCACTCCTTTCCTTCTGCTGAGCATGACCTGGTGGACCTCGCCATTTAAGGTGACAGAGCTGCTTCCTGAAAAGTCTGTGCCTATGTATTTGCCCAGAGGGACTCCCCATCAGGAAAATACTCCACTGAGCAAGAAAAAAGAAAGCAGTAATTTAATTCTTAGAGTCCTTATGGAAGTTAGCACATTAGAATTAAACAGATATAGGAAAGGGTACCTTGTAGGTACTGCTGTAATTAAACCTCAATTATGTGGCCTTATAATTATGCAGCAGTTGGACAGAAGTTATTAAGGAAATAGATACCATGGGCCAGTGCTGTGGTGCAGCGGGTTAACACCCTGGCCTGAAATGCCGGATTCCCATATGGGCGCCTGTTCGAGACCCAGCTGCTCCACTTCCAATCCATTTCTCTGCTATGGCCTGGGATAGCAGTACAAGATGGCCCAAATCCTTGGGCCCCTGTGCCCATGTGGGAGACCTGGAAGAAGCTCCTGGCTTCAGATCAGCATAGCTCCGGTCGTTGTGGCCATCTGGGGAGTGAACCATAGGATGGAAGACCTCTCTCTGTAACTCTGTCTTTCAAAAAAATAAAATAAATCTTTTTTTAAAAAAAGAAAATGGATACCAAAGGCTGGAAAGATAGGAGCCCATGTCTTACAGATGTCAAATATTTGCAGAATTGTTGTTTACTATAACTTTGAAGACAGATCATGTGCCTATGGAAGGGCTGAATAATTACTACAGCCGGTGAGGCTGAGAGTTTCCCACTCTTTCTTTTCCCCAAGTGGAGGTCATGCCCCTGCTCCTTTGTGGTGTATTAAATGTTGGGGTGAGCAGTTACTCGACCTTTTTAGTTCATTGAGTCCATGAGGAACCACACTCGTAGTTGGTGAAGAAGCCCGTTTATCATTCAGGGGTCCTGTACTTTGAGTTGGGTGTAGTTACTAGAATGTTAGCTTTCTTTCTTGGAGGTTGATCTACCTTTAATCTTCCAGGAATAATTTTATTATGCCTTTTATCTTGATTGTCATATAACCTCCAAGATTTCTGGTCACCTTTCATTTCCCATGTTCAACCCCATTGTCCCTACCCTTCTCTGTTTCCATCTTCCACCCTTCCCAGTTTCCCAAACATTTCAGATCTTCTCTCCGGATTTCCTGGTTCACCATCAACAATATCTTCAATATCCTCAAGCCTTCTCCAAACTTTTCAAATTATTTTTTGCTCTAGAAAGAAGTCATTTCTTCCATAAGGACATTCTGTCAAGAGCTACTGTTTTCCTTCTATAGTCTCGGATCTCTGGGTCCAGAGATGGGATAAAAACCCCTTTCACCATTTTAGAGAACTTCAGTCCATTTCTCTGTAACGCATCCTGCTACGGTTTGGACATGGTTTGAGTGTGTCCTCCAGGGTTTCCTGTGCAGGAAGCCTGGTCCCCAGTGTGGTGACATTGAGGAGGTAGAACCTGAAGAGTTGGAACCCAGTGGGAAGTAATTAGGTCCTGGGGTCTCCACTGTGACAAACAAATCAGTATCATCTTATGAGTACAGATTGTTACAAAGCAAGAACACCCCACACACTTGCCTGTGCTGCTTGTTCCCTATCTGCTGCTCTGCCTTGTGACACATCCATGGGGGCTGGGCAGTCCAGGTCACCAGAGACAGATGCCAGAATACCAGTGTTGTGACGTTTGGACCCTCTGGCCATCTACTGTGTTGTAACATCAAGAAACACAGTATGACACATCTATACTTGAATATTGGATTTACATATTTTTAAAAAATTTATTTGACAGATAGAATTAGAGAGAGAGAGAGAGAGAGAGAGAGAGAAAGGTCTTCACTCCGTTGGTTCACCCCCCAAATGGCTGCTATGGCTGGCGCTGCACTGATCCGCAGCCAGGAGCCAGGTGCTTCCTCCTGGTCTCCCATGCGGGTGCAGGGCCCAAGCACTTGGGCCATCCTCCACTGCCCTCCTGGGCCACAGCAGAGAGCTGGACTGGAAGAGGAGCAACTGGGACTAGAACCCCGGCACCCACATGGGATGCTGGAGCCGCTGGCAGAGGATTAACCAAGCGAGCCAGGGTGTCCGTCTCGGATTTACAGATTGTATCACGTGCTATTTCTCAATGTTTCTGTCAAATTCTAATCCGTGGGTCATTGCCCTGGGATTTAGCTTTGGATCACTCTGGCTAGTTCTATCTATTACCTAATATCCCTCTTCACTTGTCAGCTGTTTTTCTCTCTCTTTAGATCGCTGCTGCATCAGTTTACAAATGTGCTGTTATCTCTCCCATTGAAAACAAAAGCAAAAACAATACCAAAAGAATTCACTTGGGGCTGACATTGTGGCTCAGAGGGTTAAGTCATCACCTGAGACTGGTTCTGGCTGCTCCATTTCTGATCCAGCTCCCTGCTAATGCATCTGGGAAATCAGTGAGGGATAGCCCAAGTGCTTGGGCTCCTGACACCCATGTGGGAGACCCAGATGGAATTCCAGGCTTCGGGCCTCAAATGAACCAGCAGATAGAAAATCTCTCTCTCTCTCAGTCTCTCTCTGTCTGTCTCTCTCTCTCTCTCTGTCTAACACTGTCTTTCAAATAAGTAAATAAATCTTTGTGAAAAAAAGAATTATCATGACTCCTCTGTTCATTTACTGTCCCTGTTTCTCCATTTCTTACACATGGCTTTATAATCAAACTGTCCCTGATTTGTGCTTTGTCCAAACCCTGTGTTTTGAAATATAGTGGCTTAATTCTCACTCATTTCTGAATAGTCTCTAATTTTAATTTCAAAGTTTTCTTTCTCCTGAGTTACTTAGGAGACTGAGTTAACATTTCTAAGCGGAAAGTTTCTTCTGGGCTGGCCTCTGGTTGTTTACTGTCTGGTTTCATGACATTGTAATCAGGCTGTATAATTTCTGCTTCGGGGGATTTAAAAACTTCTTTTTTTTTTTTTGGTAACTTAACATCTGGCTAATTATTGTAAATGTTCCATGGTGTTTGAATAGAATGTTCATTTTCGATTTGTTGGGTATACAATTCTATATATATCAAATCAAGCTGGATATTTGTGATATTTAAATTCTTTAAATTGATTTTGCCTATTTGATTTTCCATTTTCTGAAAGCTTTTATTTTCTGCCTGTTGGTTCTGGCTTTGCCAGTTTCTCTTTGTATTTTTGAAAATATTTTATATATATATATATACACATATAAATGTCAATGCTACATTGTTTAGTCCTTAAGTTTTCAACTTCCCAACAAAATATGCTTTTATCAACATAAAATAATTGTCCTCATCACATTAAATAAGTGAATGGCTTCAAAAAATTCATGAAAAGTGTGTTTGTGAAAATTGATATGTGGGTTTAAAGTTTTTGAGTTTATCTTTAAATTTCATTTTCCACAAACTTTTGAAAATACTCTTGCATTCAGTTTTGATCTTGCATTCAGTTTTGTCACTTATATGGTTTTCTAAGCTGATTTTATTTTATTTTCTCTTCATGATATTTGATACAACTCTCTATTATAGCACCTATACTCTGTATATTATTATTAGTATTAGTATTACCTGTGTCAGTGTCTCTCATCAAATTGTAAGTCCTTATACAGTGAGCAGTGTGCCTGAATCTCCTTAATGACCCTAGTGTATAATGTGATGCCTGGCACAACAGCATTCAATAATAATTTTTAAAAAAGATTTTATTATTTTTTTTTGAGAGGTAGTGTTACAGACAGAGAGGGAGAGGCAGATAGAGAGGTCTTCCATCTCCTGGTTCACTCCTCAAATGGCCACAATGGCCAGAGTTGAGCTGATCCGAAGCCAGGAGCCAGGAGCTTCTTCTGGGTCTCCCACGTGGGTGTGGGGCCCAAGGACTTGGGCCATCTTCTACTGCTTTCCCAGGCCATAGCAGAGAGCTGGATCGGAAGAGGAGCAACTGGGACTCAAACCAGTGCCCATCTGGGACGTTGGCACCACAGGTGGAAGATTAACCTACAGCACCACAGCACGGGCCCCTGTTCAACAATCTTGAATGAACTGTGTGTAATGGGTAACGTCTTCATGGAGACCTCCTATAGAGGTGCTATAAATAGAATGAGCTGGGGTTATTGTCTCTACCCTTGGCCTGCAGGAATCTATCCTCCATGTAACAACTGAAAAGCTTCTTTTAAACCTTAAGTCCCATCTGTCACTTCTCTGCTCAAAATCTGATTCTTAGGGATCTCCTACTTCAAAGTAATTCTAAAGCTTTTACCTTGGCCCGCGGCATCCAGTGTGAGGTGGCCTTGTCTGCCACCTGCTCTCCATGCACCCAGCTATTTCACATTATCCTCTCTATTTTTCTTTAAACAACCCAAGAAGACTGCAGCCTTCAGGGACTTCATACTTGGTCTCTTTCTCTCTGGCACACACTCCCCCTGCTCCACGTCCACCTGGGTTGTTCTCTCATCTCATGCAAAAACTCTTCCCAAATGCCACTTGCCTTTGATGATCTTGTCTAAACACAGTCTCTGTGCCTCTAGCTTTTCAACCACATTGATTTCTTCATATCCTGTGACATCACGGGACATTAAATATTTATTTATTCATGCCCTGCTGGAATGGAAACTTCATGGCAACGACATGCCTGGTTTTCCATTGCTGTTTTGCAAGTGTGTAGTGAATTTAGGATATCACTTGTGGAATGAATAAGTACAATTGTTTGTTTGATCTTGTTAGCTGTTGCTTGAAGCACAGACCCAGGAGACAGATGCTACAGAGCCTGTGCCCTGTCGGTTTTGTGCACCCGCCAGAATAACTTAGGATGTGGGCTGTGGGGACAAGCTAAGAAGGCATATGTGTACTAGGTGAGACCAAAGCTTGGGTATGCAAAGATGTATTTTATTTTGGTCTTTGTAGAATGTCCTCTTGCATTCTCAGTAAGAAGGTGAAAAATCACATTTGTGGTTAACTCTCATTTAAGTCTTCTAGTTCTTGAACAGAAGCAGGGTTGCACAAACCACATTTTCCCCTTCAATTTGCAGTACCAATGGAGAAGCTCATTATTCACAATACATGAATCCTTAATAAATGTTTAATTGAGCTGAATTAAAGTGCAAAGCCAGCACAGAATTATGTGAGGATAATAAAAACAATCTATTTCAGTTTTAAGATCTTATAATTTTGTCTTCCATACTTACTGACTGGAGCATTTGTTAAGATTTTTCAATACCTATAAACTGCATTTTGATTCATGAGCCAAATTTTCTCAGGCACTGAGAATCTGTAAAGACAACTGGAGTTCAAAGGATAGGGGAGGTAGCAATGATGAGGTTGGTGGTATGCCTTAAAGCAATGCTGCCAACTTTGCCCTGGCAATGGTGTCTCATCCTTATTAAAAACTTATAAGTGCCAAGTATCATAAAGGCTTTCAATGCACTTAAAGGTCTTATTTAATGAAGTACATTAATTAAATATGATTAAATGAATTATTAGTTAAGGGGATTAGGGCATTCTTAACTCCACAACTCAGAATTAGATGATGTTATTAATTCCATTTCACCACTAGGAAACCAAGGGTCAGAGAACAGCTTTCCTAAGGTTATAGACCTGGCTAGTGGGAGAGTTGGGTTTGTCATGTAAGTGATTTAAATGCTGAAAGTATACTTGATTAGGTGCTTCTCTTATACCAGGGTACTTCTGAATTTCATGGAATTAAACAATAAATTTATTTTGGAGAAGGAAGAGAGAATTGAAGCCCATGCATAGTTTTTTCATAGTATACATTTTCCATGAACCTGTTGAAGACCTTGGGCACAATCAGTAGGCCACATGAAACTCTGTTTTGCTTCTCAACTTTCAGGAGAAACCCACAGGGACCTGATTGCAGGACATGAAGCTTTTCCTGAGTTCTGGAGCAGAGCAGGTATGCGGAATTCCCTAAGTGGCAAGAGAGATGAATGGTCAAGCAGTGGATCTGTCAGACTGTCTGAAAAATGACGGATTTTCATCTCTAAGTAGTAACAGATGATTAAAGAGGACAGATCATATTCAAATCCCACAAACTCAAATCCTTACTTGTTTTCTAAAAGTAGTATAAAATGATTGTTTTCTTGTGCATGTTCCATAAAGATTCTGTATTAGCATTTAAAATAGACCTTTTCAAAGGGTCTCAAGCAATCTTCCTGCAGAATGAGAGAAATTTAAAGCTGAGTTATAGGGGCCAGCATTGTGGCTCAGCGGATTAAACCACTGCTTGCCGTGACAGTATCCCATGTGAGCACCAATTCGTGTCCCAGCTGCTCCACTTCCCATCTAGCTCCCTGCTAATGCACCTGGGAAAAGAGGAAAATGGCCCAAGTGCTTGGGCCCCTGCCACTCATGTGGGAGACCTGGAAGAAGCTCCTGCCTTCAGCCTGGCCCCAGGGATGGTGGTTGTGGCCATCTGGAGAGTGAATCAACAGGTGGAAGATGTCTCTATCAGTCTCTCCCTCTCCCTGTAACTCTTTCAAATAAGTAAATCGATAGAAAAATGAATTCTAGGAAAAAATTCTAGTCCACAGCAAGTATGATTTCTCCCTTAGAAAACAGACTTTTACTAGAATTTGCCCAAAAGGTAACTTAATATAGCTAAGCAGAATTATTTGCTTAGCTATACTATCTACAAATTGAAGGAGAACTTTAAGTTTTGTGCACAAAGCCTGAAAAAGCTTAAAAATTTTTATTTTCTATTTATTTTTATTTCTTATTTTTTGCCAGGAAGAGTTACACAGTAAAAGAGAGACAGAGAGAAAGGTCTATTTTCCATTGGTTCACTCCCCTAATGGCCGCCACGGCTGGCGCTGTGCCGATCTGAAGCCAGGAGCCAGGTGCTTCCTCCCTGTTTCCCATGTGGGTGCAGGGCCCAAGCACTTGGGCCATCCTCCACTGCCTTCCTGGGCCACAGCAGAGAGCTGGACTGGAAGAGGAGTGTTGCAGTTGATTTCTCAACAATGCTGCAGTGGATTCATTTCTGAGAGGAGGAGTGTGGTGGGGGCAAGAGGTGCAGAGTCACCACACAGACCCCGGGAGTCAGGTGAAAGCGGGCTTGAGGCAAGCAGCCCGCAACCAATGCCCCCAACCAATCACAGCCTGTTGCCAGGCAGGCTCCGTTTGCCATGTGGGTTCCAAAGCCATCCACTCACAGCCTGTTGCCAGGCAGGCTCCATTGCCAGGTGGGTTTCAAAGGCATTCCTGAGTAACTGACACTCGCTTGCAAGTGGCCATCTTGTCATGGTCTTCTCATTCCACCACAGAGGAGCAACCGGCACTAGTACCTGGTGCCCCAACCGGGACTAGAACCCCAGGGTGCCGGCACCGCAGGCAGAGGATTAGCCAAGTGAGCCACGGCGCCAGCTCTATTTTCTAATTTTTAAAAAGTAAAATCATAGCTTAAAAAAACTTAGTTGGCAAGTCACAAACTTTCCTAACTTCTTACTTATTATTTATACTTTGGTCCCTTTTACCTTTTGAAGCTTCTGCAAGATAACTGTTTCATTTCTCTTTTATTGGAGATTTTCCAATGCAATGTATTTGCAATCATAATTATTTTTATTAATGTATTAGGCTCCCTGACCAGGCTATGAATTACTCTCTGAAACTAGCATGAAAGGAGGCATCAACAGTCATCAGGATGTGTCTATTAAACAAATAAAAAAATTATATGCAGTATTTTGGCATCTATTTTCCCTATTGTTACTTATTTATTAGTAGTGTTTGTTAGCTCACTCAGCCATTCTTGGCAGTTCTGGGTGCTAACAGAAGAGAAGACAGTTTAGTGCATTACTGATTTCTGCAGCTGTATTTGGCCTAAGTGCCAAAGGAAACCCCACGACACATGCTCTGGTTTGCAGATGGGAGTGTGCGTCTTTGGCCTCTTGTTCTTCATAAGTGCTGGCTCAGCAATTGTGCTCAGTATGCCGGTAGTCTGTGAAGCACATTCACATTTATTCTCATTTATTCTGCACAACAAGGCCAAGGAAGGTGAATTGTTTCCATAGTTTAAGTGACTTGCTCGAGATTGGGCAGTAAATTTATGATAAGTTGGGATATGAACCAAGGCCCCTTAACCTTGCACTTTCAAACACAGCAGAAGATCTTAAAGTGATTCTTCTATGAGCTTAAATGGTGCTGATTGGATACAGCTGTGTGATGCTAAACTTTATTCTGTAGGGCCTATTTATTTAGAGGCAAGCCAATCATTATCATCAGGAATAAAACTTCAGTGGATATTTCAGTGCTTTTATTTAATTTGTAATTGAAGTATCTCACAAGCATATACATCTGTTGATTTTTTCAAATAATGATTAAGTCTTTTGAATTATTTGATTTGTCTTCGTACATTTTTAAAATAAATTTCATTTTTTCTGCTATTTCATTTTCTTGGAGATTGGCAACATTCAAAATGGGTTGATTAAGCCAAATCATCAGTGGAATCTTTCAGAATACTTGCATAAGGTAACATTAACAAAGCTTTCTTTCCACACGTGAGGTCCGTTGTTCACAAATACAATTGTCAGAGTGATGAGCTAACCAGTATATGCTTCCTTGAGATCCACATCAGGATGCAACAATGAGACTGCTGACTAATGGGGAAGGTCAGTGTAGCAAAAAGGTTTGCTCCTCCCTTTCACCTTCTTATATCACCTTTTTTTTCTGGTCTTTCTATTTCTGTCATGTGTTCTTCCTTTCTGCAATTCATTTTTCAAAACTTACAGTAATACCCCCCAATCCTGGCAAACTTCTTTTTCTTTTTTCGGTTAATTTATTTGAAAGGAAGAGTGACAGAGAGAGAGAAGAGAGAGGAGAAAGAGATCCTTCGTCTGCTGTTTCATTGCCCAGATGGTCTCAAGTGTTTACCAGCCAATAAGATGCTGTCTCTAAGATTAAGGCATACACATTTATGTTAAGAAAGCATCTGTTCATCTGTATTTTGTACATGTCCAATATAGACACAGTTTAAAATATTTTTGTTTATTGGAGGGAGAGAGAGAGAGAGAGAGAGAGAGAGAGAGAGAGAGAGATCCCATCTGCTGGTTTACTCCCCAAATGCCTGCACAGGAAGCAGGCTGAGGTTGAAGTAGGGAGCCTGGGGCCAGGGATCAAACTATTGGAGCTGTTATCTGCTGCTTCCCAGGGTGTGAATTAGCAGCAAGCTGGAAGCAGGAGTTGGAGCAGGGCATTAAGCTAGGTCCTTTGTTGTGGGACATGGACATCTTGACTGACAAAGTAACCACTTGGCCAAATGCTTACCCGCTGGGTTTTTACCAACAATGCATGCCCATTTTTTTTCAAAGGTTTTGTCAACATGTAAGAAGATAATCACATGTTCTTTACTAGATCTATCAATATGGGGTATGCTAATAGTAGTTTGACTAATTTTTTTAAAAAATTATTTTTATTTGAAAGGTAATGGCAGAGAGAAAGATAGAAAGAGAGGAGAGGAGAGAGGGAGAGACAGAGAGAGAAAAATATCTTCTATTTGCTGGTTCACTCTCCAAATGCCCGTATCAGCTATGGCTGGGGCATTTTCCTAACACTGGAGATTTTAGGTTATTTAATAACTTTATGTCTTCTAAGGAAATAGTCAGTTTAAGCTTTCTAATTATAATTTAATTAATTTTGGTAATCCAAGTATACATTCCCTGAGAAAATTACCCATTTCATCTAAATCTTTATTTTAATACTGTTCTATAGAATATGTTTTATAATTTAAATATTTCTCTAATGAATATTTCCCTTTCTTAAGAAAATTTGTATTTTTCTGCCAACTCCCCCTTTTAATGATCAATTTATTAAGTAGTTTGTACTTTAAATTTTTTTCAAAAAATTAAGATTTAAATTTATTCTACTATTTTTATATATTCTACCTCATTAATTTCAACCTTCATTATTTCTTTCTTCTGTTTTGTTTAGTTTTACTTTGTTTTATTTTTTAGTTTTTTGAAGATGAATATTTACTTTTATTTTCACTAAGTCTTTAGAATTATGGATTTTCTTCTGATTATTGCTGTAAGTGTATCTCACAATTGTGATAGTCAATGATTTTTAAAGGAATTTTGAATTTTCAGTTTGTATTTTCCCAGTATGTTTTGTATCCAGGGTAAAGGACCTTTTGTTTTTATCCTTATTAACAACATCTTTATTGCATTGTGGTCAGACTTGTTTCTTGAAGCATTTTCTGCTTCACACAACTTGCTAATTTATGATACATTTTTGTGACTCTTCCACAAGTGTAACTCTCACACACTCGCGCACACACTCAGCCGTGAGCAGCTGGCCTAGTAGCTGGGAGGCTCACAGCCCCTGACAGAGCCCTGGAGTCGACTCCCACTTCCTGCCTTTGCAGACTCTGAGTGGCAGTGGTGATGTCTCAACTGCGATACAGCCCCCTGGCCTTGGCCCTTGCCAGCTGTAGTACTCTGTTCTTTTTTTTTTTTTTTTTTTTTTTATGGTAGATAAACTTTTACTTTTTATTTTTTTTTTTAACTTTTATTTAATGAATATACGTTTCCAAAGTACGAATAATGGATTACTATGGCTTCCCCCCCATACCGTCCCTCCCACCCACAACCCTCCCCTTTCCCACTCCCTCTCCCCTTCCATTCACATCAAGATTCATTTTCGATTATCTTAATATACAGAAGATCAGCTTAGTATACATTAAGTAAGGATTTCAACAGTTTGCTCCCACACAGAAACATAAAGTGAAAAATAATAGATGATTTTTTTTAATGATGATGAAATCAGATCAGACCTATTGTCATGTTTAATCCCAGTGAGAGTCAAGTTGGGAGTTGATAGTTTCTATTCTTTTTTTTTTTTTTTTTTTTTTTTTTTACAGAGGATCAGTTTAGTATGCATTAAGTAAAGATTTCAACAGTTTGCACCCCCATAGAAACACAAAGTGAAATATAATGGCAGATGCCCTAAATAGCACTCTGGCCTCAGAATCAGCCCTAAAGGCATTCAGATCTGGCTGAAAAGCCCATGAGAGTATTTCAGGCATGGAAAGCCAAGACACTCTGGCAAAAGATCTCTGTGAGTGAGATCTCAGTGAAAAGAACAGGTCTTCAAAGAAGGAGGTACCTTTCTCTGAAGGGAGGAGAGAACCTCCACTTTGACTATGACCTTGTCTAAACAAGATAAGAGTCGGAGAACTCAAGGGGCTTCCATAGCCTTGGAAACTCATGACTGGAGCATAGGGAGATTACTGATGCCATAAACAGGAGTGTCAATTTGTAAAGTCAACAACAGGAGTCACTGTGCACTTACTCCTCATGTAGGATCTCTGTCCTTAATGTGCTGTGCATTGAGATTTAATGCTATAACGAGTACTCTGTTCTTTAAGAATCTTCTGTCCTTTGTTTTATTTTGTTTTTCTGATCCTGCTTGTGCTGAGAGTAATGTATGAGCTTGAGCTGTAACTAGTGCCGTGTTTCTGCGTCTTCTTGGCTCTCCTGTGCTTTCCTTAGTGTAAATGTGATTGCCATATTTTCTGGTTTATGGATTTTTCTAAGAGTTGTGTCTCCATTGTCAGTTGTGGATTTTAGCGTGAAATGTGTCTTTTTTTTTTTTTTTTTGACAGGCAGAGTGGACAGTGAGAGAGAGAGAGACAGAGAGAAAGGTCTTCCTTTGCCGTTGGTTCACCCTCCAATGGCCGCTGCGGCTGGCATGCTGCAGCTGGCGTGCTGTGGCCGGCGCACCACGCTGATCCGAAGGCAGGAGCCAGGTACTTATCCTGGTCTCCCATGCGGGTGCAGGTCCCAGGGACTAGGGCCATCCTCCACTGCACTTCCGGGCCATAGCAGAGAGCTGGCCTGGAAGAGGGGCAACCGGGACAGAATCCAGCGCCCTGACTGGGACTAGAACCAGGTGTGCTGGCGCCGCAAGGCGGAGGATTAGCCTAGTGAGCCGCGGCGCCGGCCGGAAATGCGTCTTTCTTATCACAGTATTTTTCCTTTGAATTCTATTTTGTATCTGGAGCACTTACTTTTTTCTTATTGCTTCCATGTTCCCGGTATACCTTTAGCTAGCCTTTTATTATTTTTAAGATTTACTTGAAAGAGTTAGAGAGAGAGAGGAAGAGAAAGAGAGACAGACAGAGACAGAGACAGAGAAAGAGAGAGAGAGAGAGTGTTCCATCCACTGGTTCACTCCCCAGATGACCACAATGGCCAGTGCTGGGCCAGGCTGAAGCCAGTAGCCAGGAGCTTCATCTGTGTCACCAACATGGGTGGCAGGGGCCCAAACACTTGGGCCATCTTCTGCTGCTATTACCAGGCCATTTGTGGGGAGCTAGATTGATAGTGGAGCAGCTGGGACTTGAACCAGTGCTCATATGGTATGCTGGCATCCCAGGCAGCTGCTTTACCTGCTATACCACCAGGCCAGCCCCCTATCCCTTTATTGTTAACATTTCTGAAACTTTATTTTAGGTTGTTTCTTCTATATAGCATATGTTTGGATTTTATTTTGTCAGACAAATTAAAAATTGGTTTTGCTTTGAACCCATGCCCATGATGGTATTGATGCAACCTTTGTAATACACCTCCCAGGTCTCCTCCCCAGTCTGTGAAGTTACTATAGAATTCTGTCTCCTGAATGTGGCCCATGGGCCCTGGGGACAAAAAACCCTGCCCTGTTGTTTCTCTTGTCATGGATCCACACCCGGCTTTCTCTGGACACTGGATGGGAAGCAACAGAGGGCAGGGCGGCGGCAGCAGCTGCTGTTTCTTCTTCTTCTTCTTCCTCCTGCTCCTCTTCTGCTTCCTCTTGTTCTTCTTTTTTTAAAGATTTTTATTTATTTATTTGAAAGGCAGAGTTATAGAGAGGCGGAGGCAGAAAGAGAAAGAGAGGTTTTCCAACTCTGGTTCACTCCCCAAATGGCCACAATGGCTGGAAATGGGCCAATCCAAAACCAGGAGCTTCTTCTGGGTCTCCAGTGCAGGTGCAGGAACCCAAGTATTTGGGTCATCCTCCACTGCTTTCCCAGGCACATTAGCAGAGAGCTGGATCAGAAGTGGAGCAGCTGGGACTTGAACTGGTGCCCATATGGGATGCCGGCACTACAGGCAACAGCTACGATCAGGCAGGGCTTCTTTAGTGATCTTTAACCTCTCTTTTCATGTTGCCAAGGGAAACAGATCCCTGTGATCTATAGGCCTTTCCTATAAGGTTTCTCTTAGAACACCGAGTTGAAGGGAGTGATACGCAGGTTGCCCCACTTCCTCAGTCCCTGTGTCTTTCCTCTCACTCTGTCCCACAGCCCTGGGGACTGAAAGTCAGAAGGCAATGAGCTCTTCCCCAGCTCTCTTTATCTTAGCCTTGGGCAGCTGCTTCATGGTCTAGCTGTTGTAGGAGAGAGAAGTTAACTTCCTTATAGATTTGTAGATACCCTGTGACCTGATTCCTCCAGGCACTGGTTCTTTACATGCAAAATAATTCAAAAATTCCTCTTTCCACAAAGTCTGGTTGGCAACTCAATTACCCTGCTGCCAACTCAAGCAAAAATCTAATTTGACAGTTAAAGCTCAAAAATGACCTCATTGATGTAGGACCCAGGATCTGCTCTGAAATACTTGACTTCCAAGGACAGATTCGCCAGAACTTGAGAATGCATGTAACAAAACTATGAAGTTATCTCCTGTTGCTGTTGATTTCGTTTGAGAGGATTCACCGGGAGTTGGGTGAAAGCAGGCCTGAGGTGAGCAGCCCGCAGACTCGTTTATTTCAGTTGCTACAGCTGCTTACACAGCCAAGGCAGCCAATCCAGTCAAGGGGTGGTCTATGCCCTAACCAACCACAGCCTGTTGCCAGTCAGATTCTTGTTGCCAGGCAGTTTCTGAAACCATCCAATCACGGCCTGCTGTCAGTCAGACTCTGTTGTCATGTGGTTTCTGAAGCCATCCAATCATGGCCTGTTGCCAGGCAGTTTCTGTTGTCAGTGGTCATCTTGGCATGACCTTCTCACCTCATTCCACCACATTTCCCCCTTTTCGTTTATTTTTGAGCAACAGGAGGCATGATTCTTGGCCATACCATTGTTGACCCTGTTTCCATGTGGTCTCCATACAAAGCTGTGCCTGTCTTAGGTTGTCCCCCAGGGGATCTTACCTGTCATTGACTAACCAGTGCTCAAAACAGTAGACCACAGGAGTGCTTGCTCAGATAGGGGTAGGAATGAGGAACAATGGTAATCAGGAATGGCATGACCGCACACAGGCTGTGGGCCGTTTGAGTGGCTGACCCAGAGCTAGTGGGGTATAAAACAGTAGCGGATGTGGCTATGGGCAGTTTCTCAGGGTAGGATGATAGGGCAGGTGTGTCTGCTAACAAGGCAATCTCTCTCAGTCTTGTTCAGCTGGTTTTGCTTGACTCTCAGTTGCAGGCTTGATGTTTCTGGCTGGTACCCTAATGGGCTGTTCTGCATTCTCTGGAAAGACACAAGCATATCCTCAACCCTCGATTTGCAGAAGCCTTTCTACAGGCATTGGAATCCAGGGCCTGAATTTTGCATCTGCTCCTACATTAACGGCAAACATGCAGGTGGGATGGGGTCTAGCCGCTGCCCTGAGAGCCTGGGGTGTCCGAGTACTGCCACAAATGTGGGGATCCTCACTGGGTGCGGATGGGATGACCTGGCCTGAGTTACTGCCTAGAGCTCCTCTAAGTTCATCCCATAGGTATGTGGGGGGTGGCTGACTAGGCATTGCTACATTATTTGCTACCTTGTTTGCTACCTTGTTTGCTGCATTGTTTGTTACATTGTTTGCTACCTTGTTTGCTACATTGTCATTTTTACTGTGGGAGCTCTCTCTCCCTAAGTCATCAACTGTAGTCTGTGAGACAGGGACCTGGAGTGACAAGCTCTTATCACTCACAGATTCACTATGTTTGGTAATCTGCATGTGTTTCTGAGAGAGGGATATCTTTCCCACGTTTGAACACCTAAGAGCGGTGCGCTATGGCAATTCTAGCCAAAGGAAAGACACGTACAGCACTGCTGCCATAACAACGCAAATTCCTAGCACCTCAGTAGCTGATGGCATTCTGCAGGGGTTTCCCTACGTTAGACAGACAGTGGTGTCTCAGATCATACGTATGTCCTGTGCTTAGTGGGGGACTTCCTTGATTCATTAGGTCAAGTCCGTATGCCCACATGGTGTCTCCGGAGCGTCACCTCTCTCGAGTGATGGAAAATGACTTGGTTCCAAATTCTGGGATGATCAGTCTCTTATGTGAATTCGCTGGGAGAATCAAAAGTAAAAGGAGGAGCCGAGAAGCCGCGTACGCTTCTGGGTGGTGTGTGCCAAACCTGGGGTCACTTAGACTGAGGACAAGGACAAGGAAAGGGGCGTAGGAGGGGGTTCTGTGCTCACCCTCACAGAACCGAACAGCACACAAAACACTGAGGGGCCTACTTGCCAAAATCAAGGGGGGACCTTGCCGAGTCTGACACGCTGTCTCTATCACGTTGGCGCGCCAGATGTTGACATGACCTTCTCACCTCAGTGGTCATCTTGACATGAACTTTTCACCTCATCCCACCACAATCTCCACTCCAGGAGTAATTACAGAGAGTTGCACAGACTGCTGGTTTTGGTAGAACTGGTCAAATTATATGCACACAAATACATCTCTTTTAACCCTGCTGTGGTGTTTGAATTTCCTACCATTTTGGATAGTTTCTAGATAAGGCAATGTTTCTGGGGAAAAAAATATTGAAGGCCTCTTCTGGGGCCATTTAATATAAAGCTACACAACGTTGTGAGTGATTGACAGTCTCTGGTCTCTGAGTCCAGTTTGCATTGCCCTAACAGAATATTGCAGCCTGGGTAATTTAATGAGTCTAGACTTGTTTTTATAGTTCTGGAGACCAGGAAGTCCAAGTGCACACTCTTGGCATCTGTTCAGCACCTGGTAGGGGTCTTCTAGCTGCATCCTTCCATGGTGGAAGTGGAAGGGCAGGAGGGCAAAAACTGATCCTTTTCTCAGAAACTCACTGTTTCAAGACCTAACCCAGTCCCAGGATAACAGCATTAACCATATCACCAGGGCAGAGCCTCATAACCTAATCAGCTGCTAAAGGCCCCACCTCTCAACACTGTTGATTGGGAATTAGGTTCCCACACTTGAACTTCGGGAGATACATGTGCCTGGTTATCTCTGTATTTGCCACCAACTTATCCAGGAGAAGTGAGAATATGGTTATTGTTTCATTCATTACTAGCATGAGGCGATGGGGGCTCATCTCCAAGATGTAGAGGCTCTGCTCCAAGAAAGAAGTTGATTGATCCTGTGAATCACATCTAAGGCTGGAATCAAAAAGACAGTTTGCCATATTGAGTGACTGTGTCCTTTGTCCTTTACAAAGCTGAGCTCTGGCTCCCATACCACAAGATAAGGTGGAATTCTGATGTCTGTTGTATGGATGACAATGCACCATGTTTTATAAGCCACATTGGTAGCCTTCAGCAAAAATCAGCACAAGTTATTCATGCCCTTAACGGCACTCATGCAGAGATGATCAGAGTTTAGCAGGAGAATTGTTTATTATTATTATTATTTATTAGAGATCTATTTTTATTTATTTAAAAGGCAGAGTTACAGAGAAAGAAGGAGAGACAGAGACAGAGATCTTCCATCTACTGGTTCACGCCCCAAATAGTCACATAGGCTGCAGCTGGGAACTCCATCTGGGTCTCCCATGTCAGGGGTAGGGGCCCAAGCACAGGGGCCATCCTCCAGTGCTTTCCCAGGTATGTTACCAGGAAGCCAGATTGGAAGTGGAGTAGCTGGGACTTGAACTGGTGCTCACATATGGGATGCTGGCACAGTATGCAGTGGCTATACCTGCTGTGCCACTATGCCAGGCTCTAACAAGAGAATTAGAATCACCACATCATCTCTGATTTAACTTTTATGAGTTTAAAAGCTCCATTTTATTCCTAAAATTATCTACATTTATTTTAATCTAGGGAAAACCCATACCATTAATGAGTTAGCCAGTAAGTCATAACATGAAGTAAATATGAAAACCACACTTACTGGAGGGGAACCAGAAGTAAAGATTTAGTTAATATTGACATATTTTATATCCTAAAGAGGTTACCTCAGGACCCTAAGAGCATGACACTCCCAGATGAGCAGCTAAACTGACATTGATTTTTGTGTTTGT